>NC_142801.1:13740099-14040099 GCF_049724085.1 Artemia sp. Qi Xiang Cuo
TAGACTTTGTCATACATTTTAAGCATAAGTGAATTACTACATTAACATGGCCCACGAATACTTTTAGTGTTAATATACATCATATCGTATTACCATACTGTCATATAACTGCCGAGTAACATAAAAAAAAAAGAAGGGAAAAGGATATAATCGCATATCAGCAACGCCTAAACAATCAGAAGAAACACGTTTTTTGTCTAATGTGGATGAAAAAGAAAAAATTTACTAAATGTTAAACAATTTTTCCAGATTTTATATAGGCTAAGCTACTATTCTTGAAATTCGACACAATGTTTTCGCGTTTTCGCGTTGAATAAACAGTCATAAGCCTTCAATGTATTATTTGTTTCTAGTCACTTCATATAGAAGGAGAAAAACTTTAGTGTCGGATTTTTCTAAAAACTTTAAAACCTTTAAAACTTTGGAACTTACTAAAAACTTTAGAGGGGACTCACACGATTGAAAATTGATTTGGTCGTGCAATGAAAGTGTATTGCGTCGTTTGCAACTATTGAAAAGCAAATATGTTTTTTTTTCGTCATTGTAACACTAAAAATAAAAAAATGTTGCTAAAAATCTTGCATCTTGATTTTCTAACAAGTCAAAAATATTCAAAATGACTATAAATTCAAATATTTATATTCAAATATTCAAAAATATGACAATTCAAAAAATATTGTTAAAAAACAAACAGTTTCCAATAAAACTTTAATCAGGAAGTAGCCTTATTCAGGTTTAGAGGGAGCAAAACCTTACTTATGTTTGTAGTAATTTCTGTCCGTTTTAATCTCTGATTGATTTTTCATTTTAATTTCTAATCGTTTATAACTTATTGCTTCATCTATGTCAGTATCTAATATCTGTATGTTTGATGGCAGTTTTCATTTTGATTTATGTGGGTTTTGGGCTTCATTTATTCATTCATATAATAACTTCTGTTCATTTTAAATTTGAATTATTATAAGCTTTATTTCTGCTGATATTAAGTTTTCATAAGTCTCTTTACTTCTCTAAGAAAATAATTCATTTTCGATAAAAGTTTTTTAATCTAAATTTTAGGGAAAGAACTGAGGTATGCAGGACATAATCATAATAAAAGGTCGAGTAAAGATTGACTAGAGCACGTTTTTTATGCTTTTACCAGTTTTCAACAGTCTTAGCACAACCAGTCTTGTTTTTCTTTTAATTATATATTTTCTTCTTTTTTTTTACAAATTTCAGCAACAGTCCACTGACGCAAAGAATAGTAAAATAGCAGTAGTAACTGTAATAACAACCGTTCCGTTCTGCATAAAGGTGCTTACTCCTGCTTGCTTTATTTATTTTGAAAGTGCTTTGTTTTGAAACTTGCTTTACTTTACTTTATTTACTTTGAATATACTCTTAAGGCCCATTCACAATGAGATCTAACTAATATAGGGACCTGGCCCGTACTAATTTGAGCAAATTTGAATTTTTCATAAAGTTATTCATGAAATCGAAAAATTCTATGAAAAATATGATTAGCTAATACCGGAACTAGCTAAATCTTGGTATTACTAAAATATGACTCTGAATGGGCCTTTACGAATCTTGGTACTGGTGCATTATGCGGGCACCGCGATGAATTCAAGTTTGGTTAATGCTAATGAAATAAAATAAAATAGGATGAATATAAAATAGTTTAGAAACAAAATTTGGCTTTATTTTTGCATATTAGGAGGGGGGGATAAAGGATAGCATATATTAAATACGTAACCAAACACAGGCACCATTTTCCCCCATAATCCCCAAAAAAATCGTTTAAATATTGTAACTCATTGAGAAACCACGGCTTGGCAATCATTTATCTATAGTGGTCTTTTGCAAATAGCCCGTTTTACGGGTTTTGTGACTGGTTTCCTTGATACAGTCTATAGCGGTGGGCCCGCATAATGCACCAGTACCCGAATCTTCAGCCACAACTATCATTTGCTGAGTCTTAATTACTTCAATGGACGTAATGTACATGTAACTTTAATGTCTCAAGGCTAATTCGAAAAAAAAAGTTTTAGGGTGCCACTACCGCAAGAAATGACTAAGATTGATTAATGACTAAGACATTTATTTTCTACACACGACAGAGAATCCCAGAGCTTAATTCTAAAAAAGACGACGACTCAACATTTTTTCGTTCTTTTTACTTACTTATTTATACAAAATGCTTTTTACACGTTCTTTTTAAGTTCTTTTACGTTCTTTTTACAGGAAAGAACCAATCCGATTTTGTATTGTTTTTTACTTGCTCAAAGATTGACATATTAGGGTCGGTTTTTAGCACTAAGATCTTACATCCAAGATTTTGCATCTTTCTGCAAAGATTTCCGTTCTTTTAACTCATCTTTGTTCTAAGATCTTACAGCTCACTGATGTTAGCAAAAAGTGTGAAGAGCGCCACTGTTCTGCCATATAGAACAATGATGAGAGAACTTTGATGATATACTCATCATTGTTCTAAGACCGCTGATCAGAGCAGAATAATGAAACATGTTTGCGTAAAACGACAAAAGACATAAGATCTTAGTTCAAAGATTTCACTTTTAACCGTTTTCTGACAAAAGATGTAAGATCTTAGCGCATTGATGAGTGAAAAAACAGGCCTATTAACAACAAATATTTACAAGGTAAGGTAATAGAAAAAAGTGGAGTTATCATGCTTCTTTTTCTGTCATCACGCTAAGGGAATAATGCAACTGACTAAACATTTTTAAGATTGACATTGCAAAAATAAACCAACGGCATCAAGGCACATTTTTTTCTCGTGGAAGTACAGGACAGTATCCATGCTTGTTCTCTATGTCCAAACTAAAAAATAGCCACATTATATAGTCAAACTCCTACAATAGGCAAATTTTTCTTCAGATTTAAATCATAAGAAAACAAGCGTGATTAAAAAATGCTTAAAAACTGTCAAGCCGACGCCTTATTTACTTTTGAGCAGTTTATACAAATTATTGCTTCTATTTCTGAAAGAAATAAGCAGTATATGTATAGTAGTTTAAATACTGGTAATTACTGGGATTTATATTGCAGCTGCTAATCATTCAAATTGGCTTCCTCTTTCTTTTACCAGCTTACTACAATTCCCTCTCTCACTCTCTCTCTCTCTCTCTCTCTTTATCTCTCTCCCCTGTCTGTCTCTCATATAGAACCAGTATAGAGTGGTGGAGGGAGTAGAGAATCCTATGCCCTCATAAATTAAAACCAAATTTTACCAAATATGTCTAAAAAACATAAAGTATACAAATTACCAATTAATACAAATCGGTACTTGTGAATTATATCCTACACACGAACGAAGTCAAGTTTGGTTAATGCTAATCAAACAAAATAGAATAGGATAAAAATATAATAGTTTAGAAACAAATTTGGGCTATATATTTGCATATTAAGGGGTTGGGGGGGGGGGGGAAGCATAGCATATATTAAAGACGTAGCCTAATCTAACCTAGGTACCTCCCCCCCCAAACCCCAAAAACAAGAGTTTAAATATTGTAAACGCAATGAGAAATTACGTTTTGCGATCCATTTATCCATTGCAAACACCCGTTTGACTGGTTTCCTGTAGTATTTCCTTGTACAGTCTATAGCGTTGTGTAGGATATAATGCACAAGTATCTACAAATCTAAATATATAAAACAAAGGCACAAATTTTTAATGTTTGCAAGAAATCTGACAATAAATAAGACGTATAAAAAAATAAATGCTAAACGTGATTCTTTAAGCAGATAGCTCTTATACAGAAATTATTTTGGATACTCAGATATGTTACTTGGATGGAAATCAATAGCAACAATTATTTCTGGAAATCTTTGTTTCCAAATAATCATAAATTGTTTTGATACAAATTGATAGCAACAACAGCGTTTGCCATTTATTATTAGTTTTGTTTTTGGAAATTTTTATTTTCAGATAATAAGTTTTTTGGATGGAAATTAATAGCAACACTACAGTACCGTTTGCCGTGGAATATGGGTTTCTTTTGGGAATTTTTATTTTCAAACAATAATAAATCATTTTAATGGAAGTTAATAGCGACAACAGCCTTTGTCATTGACTATTAGTTTTTTCTGGAAATTTTTTCAAAGGAAATCAGTTAGAAAATTGGGAAAACGAATGACAAACCAGCATTAAACAGAGTCTATATTAATCATGGCAATGTATCCGAGCGTGGGAGACAGTCCTAAGAATATGAGACTGGAGCCGTATTCTAGGGACCTGGAACGACACAAGTCAAGAAAGGTCAACAAGTCGCCGACTTCAATTACCCCCAGATTCAATTGGGCAATCGACTAATCATCTGTCAGCTTCAAGTGGTTTCAAGAGCAACCAAGTTTGATCAACTGGTCTCCGACAAGACCACGAAAGGTGAGCCTAATGACGAATTCAATAATGATTGTGGACACAACGGCGCCACGTCTTGGCCTACCTCACCGACAACATATCAAATATCGACCTGCTTGGGTTGGGTGACACTAATATCCTAGGTCATTTGTTAGCGGCATACCTAAATGGTTTTAATTATTACCCTTCAAGGGTTAAGCAAACATAAGCCAGCTTTGTGATGGATTTACCACTTTTAGCTTTTCAATCATAGACATAACTAGAAGTCCGATGTCATACCAGTCAAATTCAACCCTTTAGCCACCCGATAGTTTCAAGGTGGTACACTTGTACTGCTAATAATCAGATTCCATTCTAAAAATCCGGGATCAGAGAGACCCCTCTAGAAATGTGTTAGCCAGAGGTGGATCCAGGATTTTTTTTTAGGGGGGGTGGCAAAACAGTATGATCCGAAAAGAAATTTAGGGGGGGGCGCAAAATAGGTTGATCCGATGAACTTGCGTTAGGAGCAAGTTAAATTAACACAAACTTGAGTTAATTAAGTAAATTATACTACTTTAGACTACACTAAGGGGGGGGGGCGCTCACCCCCCTGGATCCGCCACTGGTATTAGCTTATATAAAAATAAGTCCTCTCCTCTAATTGAGGAGAAAAATGAAATTCCTTGTGACGCTCCTTTAAGAATAAAATTTGAAAAATCAAGTTTTTTCCTTATACATGAAAGTAAAGGGCAACGTTAAAACTTGAAGCGTAAAAAATACCCTCAATTACTCGGAAAAAATCAACTTTTCAATTATGCACTCTTTATCACCCTAGACGTAGAGTTTTGATTTGTTTAGAGGAAGATCAACCATCGTCCAAATAATGCAGATTGTTCGAAAGGCCTTTCAGAGCAGAGTCATACATTTCTTGAAGGGGGGGGGTTGATATTCCACCTAGGTTCTTCTGAGAGAAGCCTTGGTCCCCTAGCCCACATCGTCACATACTGTAAGCCTAATTTAACTAAATGACTTAAAATGAATACAGACTTCTAATTCGGGTGAATCTGCTGTAAAAACTAGGTTTTTTTAAGAACCGAAAAACTTTGAAACTCATATTTTTTTTTTATTAACTATACATACATATACAACGCAAGGAAGCGACAACAAGCTATACTAGATACATTCTGTAAAGCGCAAGTTTAAATTTAGCGTAGAGAGGCAGCGGCAGCTGAGGCGGGGCTTTAGGGGGCTGAGGCAGTGGTAGTTCTCGCCCATTCCGGAGAATTTCCGTTTTTTATAGGTTTTATACTTACTTTTTAATTTGATATAAAACCAAATTACATTCGTTTTTATTTCATCTTTAATCACTTTATTCGGTACTTGTACATTATATCTAAACCACCGCTATAGACTGTACAAGGAGACCAGACAAACGGGTATTTGCTAGATAAATGGATCGCAAAGCGTTATTTCCTATTGCGTGTACCATATTTAAACTGTTGTTTTTGGGGCTTAGGGGGGGGAGGTACCTAGGTTAGATTACGTATTTTATGCAATAGTACCATTTATTCTGTACAGGAGTGATAAATTGTACACCGCATAATAATTTGTGTAGGAACGAATCGAACGATAGATGAATCACGTATGGCAACGAATTACGAAACAGGCATATCGAATCTTTTTTGCTAATTAAAAAGAAAACTAAAAGCTAAAGATTCAAGGAAAGAAAGTCTGAAAAAAATTGTTTTCAAACTATAATTTTCAGATTTTTCAAGATTTTTCAAGTCTGGGGGAGAGCCTCCCCTTGATTTCCTGCTCAGATGGGCCTTCTATCCATAAACAGCCATTTCAACCTCACTTGTAAAACGCCTAAATTTATCTAAATTATATTAGAATGAATGTAGACTTGTGATTTGGGGGGTATTCTTTAAAATATAGAGTTTCGAATAAGCCAAGATTTGACATATTTTCCTAATATATGTCAATTTTGAAATTTTCTAGGAGACGAGAGTCTATTAGACAAGTACTTTTTTGGGGGACACCTCCTACCATTTTCACGTCTGTACAATTCAACGCTTGTATCTATACGAATGTTATGTTCCATTTTACACTCAAAATTTAGTCGCAATAAGGGAGTGCATTCTACTCAGCACCAACATTGAACGAATTGAACTATTCAGAAAGAAACTATTCAGGGCCGTATCCAGAGGTTTTTCCAGGAGGGGGGGGGTGCATAAAAAACTTTCAAACGCATCACAATTTTTTTTTTCATTTTTGTTACGTTTTTATGAATCGGACAAACATTTCTGGAGTAGGGGTTCACCCCCCCTCCCCTGGATATGACCTTGACACTATTGCAAATAAAAAAAATGTCTGAAGGTATTTTCTGTATCAAACTATTTGCTGAAATTCTGTATCCATTTCTGGTAATCCAGATATGGATCTGGAATGCGACGCTTTTCAATTATCACAGAATTACTTCTCCAAGAGGCAAACAAGAGAAAAACTTTTAAAAACGGTAAACGAAAGACATGACTATTTTTATTTATGTCGTTTCATATATATTTTTATTTTTTATGTTTCCCATTTTTTAATCCTTTTATCTCTTAGATTTTTTATATTTTACCTTAGTATATATATTTTTTACTGTTGATTTTAACCAAAAAAAAGAGGCCAGAAAGGAGAAAGAAAAGTCTGAGGCATAGAAAAGGACATTCTCGAATGTGACGTGACGATTGCCAAAGTGAACGTCTTCGTGACGTCTTCGAAGTTATAAGCGTCTTTTATGCCTTACGAACTCCAGTCGGAAAATCTTCGGCCGTTGGATTTTACATTGCAACCAATAGGGAGACGAAGGGACATTGAACTTGAAGCCTAGTCCAAACACTTGTTGAACATTTATTCTGAATATATTCCTTCAAATTAATGGAGACTTGGAAGTAAATGTCCCCGATCTACATTGATCTGAAGGGATTTCCAATCCCCCCCCCAAGGAAATATCCCTTTACCCTTCCACTAATTAATTGATTATACATGAATAACAGAAATGAATAATAAAATAAATTGCGTGTTTTTATCATAGGCAGCGCAATAACACTGCCTAAGTAAAGAACGATGTTGGCACAATGTATTATTGTGTTTTTTTGTTTTGTTTTTTTTTGGTTTGTTTGTTTCAGACCAGGGCACTTCGTATTAAAGGATTTGTCGTTGAAACTTCATGAAGGGCTCATTCGATTGGAAATTGAAAGAGCTAGTGTCCTTTTTAATAGTCGAAAGTGATTGGAGGGCAACCAGCCACAAGCCTATCATTTCCCCTAACACATTCAATTAAATTTTTGAGATATCCATTTTGTTCAGCGTAGTTGATAGTTTCAGAAATTATGTTTTTGAGGATGACCCCCCAGCTCTCAGGGCATGGGCTGTAAGTTATGGCCTGGGGGCATATAAGGATTTTTATACAAAGGGTGGTCGTGTGAACTTCACAGGTGGCTCATTGGATTGGAAATCAGAAGTTCTAGTGCCTTTTTTAAGAGTAACAGTGATCAGAGGACTACTAGACCCCCCCCGCACATACCCCCATAAAGGCGTTTTACTCTCCCGAAATGCATCCAATTGAAATTTGAGATAGAAATTTTATTCAAAATAGTCCAAAGATGATATAACAGGAATTTAGGGGTTGAAACAAACCCCCAGATCCTGGGGGCAAGGGTTGTAAGTTATGCCCCGGGGGTATTTAAGGTTTTTATGGAAGGGATGGTTGTATAACATTAGAGGAGGCTCTTTTGGTTTGAAATTGAAAGTTCTACTTCCCTTTTAAGAGTCAAAAGTGATGGAGGGCAACTAGCCCCCCCCTCCACTACCCCTCTTTTCACCAAAAACATCTGATTGAAATTGTGAGATAGCCATTTTGTTCAAAATAGTCCAAAGTACATATAGTAATGCCTGTAGGGCTGGTACAACCCCCAGAGCCCTGGGGAAAGGGTTGAAAGCTATACTCTGGGGGCACATAAGGTTTTTTATGGAATGGCTGGTCGTATAAACTTCAGCTGTTGCTCATTTGATTTGTAATTGGATGTTATAGTGCCCTTTTTAAGAGCCAAAGAGATGCCCATTATTTCCCCAAACACATCCAATCAAAATTTTGAGATAGTAATTTTTTCACCGTAGTTGAATGGTCCGGAAATTATGGCTTAGAAGATTAGAACCACCCCACAGCTCTCAGGGCAAGCGTCGCAAGTTATGACCTGGGGCATATAAGGCTGTTATAAAACAAGGTGGTCGTATATACTTCAGAGGTGTCTCATTGGAAAAGTAACCAGAAGTTTTAGCACGCTTTCCAAGAGTCAAAGTGATAAGAGGGCAGCTACCCCCCCATCCCCCAAACGTCGTGTTTTCCCGAAATGCAGACAATAGAAATTTTGAGATAGCCATTTTATTCAAAATAGTCCAAAGATCATATAATAATCTTTTAGGGTTGCTAAAAACCAGCAGATCATGGTGGCAAGGACTGTAAGTTATGCACCGGGGGAATTTAAGGTTGATATGGAAGCGATGGTTGTATAAATTTTAGAAGTGGCTCACCTGTTTGAAAATTAGAAGTTTTAGTTTTCCTTTGATGGTCAAGAGTGATGGAGGTAACTAGCCCCTCCCCCACCCTACCCAAAATACCCCTATTTTTATGAAACGCACCCGATGTAAATTGTGAGATATCCATTTTAAAACCAAATGGTTCAAATAACTCATAACAGTCCCTCAAGTGTTGACACAACCCCCCAGAGCCCTGGGACAAGGGCTCTAAGATATTCCCTGGGGGCATACAAGTTTTCATCGTATAGGGCTCATTTGATTTGAAATTGGAATTTATAGTGCCCTTTTTAAGAGTCAAAAGTGATTTGAGAACAACTAGCCCCCCACCCACACGCCGATGATTTCCCAAAAACAAACATCCAAACAAAGTTTCGAGACATGTATTTTTTTGAATTGTTGAAAGGTTCAGTAATTATGTGTTCTGGAATGTCAACTCCCCCCTCCTAGGCCTTAGGGCAAGGGCTGTAAGTTCAGCAATGTGTTCATAATTTACATATACTATATGTTATTGAGAAGAGGTATGCATGTTTGACTTCTACTTTCCCAAAATACAAAGGGCATTAAAGTGAGTCTTTCAAAGAGTGTTGAGGGGAATGTTGAACTAAATCGAAAAATGTTATGTGTATATGGGTTGTCAAAAGGGCTTAACTCAGGAATGACTGTGTATATTAATCTGAAACTTTCAGGAAATGATAAGGGAGATGATCAATTGACCTAAAAGGCAATATTTGCACGCTACTAGTAGTACAACTACCGGTGCTTCTGCGGCTACCACAGCTGTTACTAGTACCACTACTACCAATAAAACTACTACTGCTTTAGTGGGTACTACTAAGGCTGAGAGTATTGAAATAAACATCTGAGGAAACGTTGAACTAAATCAAAGCATATTATGTACATACAGATTGCTAATACGGACGTATCAGCAATATTTTTAAAACGGATTATCGTCTCAAGAGGAAACTTCAGGGGTATCATGAGTGGGATATTCATTTGACAAAAAGGCAAAATGTACCTGCTACTGCTGCTATTAATACTGCTGCCACTACTGTTACTACTAATAATAATAATAAGCTATTGCTGCTACTACTGTTCCCACTACTACCACTACTAATGATACTAGTACAATTAAGGCTAAGCATATGATGCTGAAAATTCTACAGAATATTGAGGGGGAGTTTGAACTAAATTAAAACACACTATATGCATGCAGCTTATCAAAAGGGCGTTTCTCAAGAATGGATTTGGGTATTAAGCTTGACCTATCAGAGAATACTTAAAGAGGAAGATAAACTGACAAAAAGGTAATATATGGATATCAGTACTAACACTATTACCACTGCTACTTTTACTAATACTGCTTCTGCTGCTAAACTACTCCAAATGCTACTTCAATTTGCTCTTTACTGAATTTTTTAAATGTTTTTACTTTAATAACTTTAATGGATAAAAAATTAATAAGACTTAAGGAATAAATATGAGCATATGTATATTAAACAGACAATGCACATTTATTTGTATTGTTTTCAGTAAAGTGCAAATTATGTTATGGCCTTGAGAAGGCAAAGGGGCTGTGAGCCCTAATCATGTTAATTTCTACTCGTTTTGAGTTTGACTCAGTTATTTATTGTAATTTCTGTTCGCTTTGGGTTGCATTTATTTATTGACACTGATTTATGGTAGCTTTACGCTTGATAGATTATTTGATTCTATTTTTGTTCATTTTTGGTCCAATGGAGTTCTTTACTTTCCTTTGAAAGACTTATTTTGTGGAAAAAGTTTTTAAAATTAATTTTCAATGTAGCATACAACTTTTGAATCTAACATGGGATAGAGGTATCAAACAGTTCGTGGTAACGAACTGTAAGTAAGGAGCAACCCGGCTCAATAGTAATCGGAACTATAAAAAACGGAATTTTGATACCAGTAGATACATCAAAAAATTAGATTTTTATGGTGATTTCAAATATATAAGTTTCACCAAGTTTAGTCTTACTCATTAAAAGTAAAGCGCCTGAGAAAATGTGCCTTATTTTCGAAAAAAGGAGGAAACACCCTCTAAAAGTCATACAACCTTAATGCAAATCACACCATTAGATTCAGCGTATCATAGAACTCTAATGTAGAGGTTTCAAGCTCCTATCCTCAAAAATGTTGAATTTTGTATTTTTTGCCAGAAGAAGGATCAAGGATGCGTATTTATTGTTTTTTTTTTTTGTTTTTTTCCCCAGGGGTGATCGTATCAACCCACTGGTCCTAGAATATCGTAGCAGGGCCCATTTTAACGGAAATTAAAAGTTCTAGTGCCCTGTTTAATTGACCGAAAATAATGGAGGGCAACTAGACCCCTTCCTACGCTCATTTTTTCCCAAAGTCCCCCAATCAAAATTTTAAGATAACCATTTTGTTCAGTATGGTCAAAAATATAATATTTATGTCTTTGAGGATGATTTAATCTCCCCACAGTCCCCGGGGGAAGGGCTGCAAGTTATGAACTTTGCGCAATGTTTACATATAGTATTGGTTATTGGGATGTATACAGACGTTTTCAGGGGGGAGTTTGTCTGGTAGATGGGGGGGGGGGTTCGGGGTTACTTGGGAGGATCTTTACATGGAAGAAGTTTTCATGGGGGAATGGACACTGCTATAAAGGGGGCACAAAATTTCCCAGCACAAACAAACGATCAGAAATTAAATAAAAAAAACAACAACAAGTTTTTCAACTGAAAGTAAGAAGCAAATTCAAAACTTAAAACGAACAGAAATCATTATGTATATGATTGGGTTTGCCCCCTAGACAATATCTCGCTCTTTACGCTAAATTGAGTTTTTTATTGTTTTAAAAAATAAAGTTGTGAGACAAGTCAAACTTTAGCGTAAAGAGCGAGGCGTTGAGGAGGGGACAGATTCTTTCAAATACAGAATAATTTCTGTTCGTTTTAAGTTTTAATGTCGCTCCTTACTTTCAATTAAATAAAAAAAAACAAGTTTTTTAAACTGAAAGTAAGGAGCGACATTAAAACTTAAAACGAACAGAAATTATTCCGTATATGAAAGGGGCTGTCCCCTCCTCAACGCCCCGCTCTTTACGCTAAAGTTTTTTATTGTTTTAAAAAATAAAGTTGTGAGACAGAGTCAAACTTTAGCGTAAAGAGCGAGGCGTTGAGGAGGGGACAGCCCCTTTCATATACAGAATAATTTCTGTTCGTTTTAAGTTTTAATGTCGCTCCTTACTTTCAGTTTAAAAAACTTGTTTTTTTATTTAATTTCTGATCGTTTTTTAGTTAATGCAGCTTTTATTTGCATAAAAATTTTACTTTTCTTTTGCTAAATGGATGTCTTTACAAATTTACTTACGTAACTAACTTCTATATTCGTATATTTTTCTTCTGGCAAAAAATACAAAGTTGCAGATTTTTGCAGATATGAGCTTGAAGCCTATGTAATAGGGTTTTCTGATACGCTGAATCTGACGGTGTGATTTTCATTAAAATTCTTTCACTTGTAGGGGATGTTTCCCCCCTCTTTAAATAATCGAGTAAATTTTCCCAGGCTCGTAGCCTTTGATGAGTAATACTAAACTTAATAAAATTTATATATTTAGAATCAGCATTATAAACAAATTCTTTTGATACATTTATTGACATCAAAATTCCGTTTTTAAAAGTTTCGATTACTATTGAGCCGTATCGCTTATTTTTTTATTGTTTTTTTTTATTACGTATATGTTATTACGTATATGAGGGTCTTCTCCCCTTAGTCAATACCACGCTGTTTACGTTAAAAGTTAAAAAAAAAATTTGATTCACAAACCCTTGAATCACAAAGGCCGTTTAATTAGAATAGATAGCTGTTTTGAAAGCACTAAAAAAACTGTAGTGAAGAGAGCAAGGTATGGACTTGGGAGAGAACCTCACATACGTTATAATTTCTGTTCGTTTTAAGTTCTAATATTCCTTCTTACATTTCAGTTGAAAAAACTTGTTTTTTTTATTTAATTTCTGATCGTTTTTTAAATTATTCTTGGAAATCTGGCGCCCCCTTCATAGAAGTGTCCCTTACCCCAAAGAAACATCCTCCACGGAAATATTCTCCAGAGTAACCCCCGCCACTAGCCCCCCCCCCCCTCCTGAAAAAATCCTTCCTGAAAATGGTTGTATACTTCCCAATAACCAATAAATAATGCTGGCAAGTCCGGCGCCCCTTCATGGCAATTTCCCTTCCCCCATGAAAACTTCCTTCATGAACAGATCCTCCAACATAACCACCGACCCACCCTTCCCTCCCACTACGAGAAAAAAAAACCACCTTAAAACGTCTGTATACTTCCCAATAACCAATCCTATATGTTAACATTGGGTAAAGTTCATAACTTTTAGCCCTCCCTCTGGGAACTTCGGGGATTTAGTCATCCTAAAAGACATATTTATCATATTTTCGACCATGCTGAACAAAATGGCTATCTCCAAATTTTGATTGGATGACTTTGGGAAAAAAATAAGCGTGGGAGGGGGCGTAGTTGCCCTCCATTTTTTTGGTCACTTAAAGGCCACTAGAACTTTTAATTTCCTTCCCAATGAGCCCTCCCACTATACTATAGCACCACTGGGTCTATACCAACACCCCTGGGGAAAAAAAAAAAAAAAAAAAAAAACAAATAAACACGCATCCGTGATCTTTCTTCTGGCAAAAAATGGAAAATTCCACATTTTTGTAGATAGGACCTTGAGACCTCTACAGTAGGGTTCTATGATACGCTGAACATGATGGTGTGATTTTCATTAAGGTTCTATAACTTTTAGGGGGTGTTTCCCCCTTTTTTTGAAAATCAGCCAAATTTTCTCAGGCGAGTAACTTTTGATGGGTAGCACTAAACTTGATGAAAGTTAAATATTTGAAATCAGCATTGAAATCAGATTCTTTTTATGTATCTATTGGTATCAAAAACCGGTTTTCTAGAGTTTCGGTTACCATTGAGCCGGGTCGTTCCTTACTTACAGTTCGTTACCACGAACTGTTTGATTAAAAAAACTTGTTTTTTTATTTAATACCGAAAAAAGACTGACAAAATCCTGTAAATACAATTTTTTGAATATATCGAAGTAAGAATTCGTTATTAAAGGTTCAAGTTAGAAAAAAAAAATGTATAACAACATAAATAAACCAAAAATTTTACATAGCTAATGAAAAAAGCTTATGCTTTTACAAAACCTATGTAAAAGTATATACAATATAATAAAGTATGTACAAAACTAATCTAGGAAAATAATAAAAAATGTTTTTTTGTGAATCTGGGAAAGGGGAGTACCTTTCCGGAGGGTGGGGGGGGGTAACACCTAATATCATTTTTATGTAAGTTTACCTTCACTAAGTAAAGCTTGATTCCCTAGTACTGCATGTTAAAGCTGATAACAACAGAAAAAAAGTACAGGTTGATAGTGCTTATATGTGTATACAAAATTTGAGAAAAATATACATAGGCTATATTGTTTGAATTCACTTTATCCTGTTTGCAGCAGACATTTCGCGTAACAGCCTGATACAGAGATAAATGCCCCACAAGTAGCACTGTCGTTGCGTGAAATTTGACTAGTTTCAGTAATAATCCCAAGTACTTTATGTCAAGTATTTTTTCGTAGCAAGTTAAAAGAAATTTATAGAAAAACAAAAATAACAAGAAGTCAGCATGGTATTATAAATATAGGCAATTTTACATTTATGGGTATTTGAGTCCAAACACGTAAATGGATCCAAACGTAAAGAATAGGACGTTATAAGCGCTTATTAGGCATTTCAATTACATATAAGAGAATTTAAAGCATTAATGGAGGTTTGATTACATACTGGAAATAAAATTAAAACAAATAGATTATTCCTCGAGCAGATCCCCCCCCCCACTTCATAATCAAACTACAACAGATTTGACCTATCTAGTTACGAATATAGTACGTTATATACGCCATAGGTTATATATACGTTATGCGTTATACGAATATATACGTTATAGTACGAATATTATCATAAAAGCCCTAGGTCTTAGTTTTTTTTAAATGATTTCTTTTTCTTTTATTCAGAAAATTCTATTTACTGTATTTAAAGTATTATTATTATTTAGCCAACATTTAATTTTAATTGCCTGACATGCAACTTTTTTAATTCCAAAATAACTGCTAATGAGAGAAGTGTTTTCAAAAAGTGTTTTACGTCTGGGGTTTTCGAAAATGGCTGGGGTTCTTATGATTCTGCTCCAAGTAGCCATATTTTTGCAAATTTGAAGCTAGATTCATCACACGTTGCTTGTTGCGTTGCTGGTTAAGTTAAAGAAACCTTACGCATCGACCACTTTGTCTATATGAGTCCCCCAAAGTAAATTCCTGCGCGCGTGTATGATTCAAACTGTAATTGTAGTATCCTTCTTTTTGTTTCAAAAACTCAGGAAGACAACTGAGAAAACAGAGATACAGTTTAACTAAAACGCGAATTGCGACTAGTCTCAAGTTGGACAGACAGACAAAAAGTAAAAAAGCATCAATGCATTTTTTTTTTTACTATTTGCATATAGAGTTATCTTTTGAACGCGGAAAGCATTGTAAATAATTTACAACAAGACAAGAATGATTTCCAAGAGTTGACACTTCTTACCGTCACTATCACTCACAGTTCAAGACAAGCATCTCAGAATTGTATGATAGATCGTTTCGTTAATTCTTAAGCTTAGCCCATTAATTTCCCAAGGAGCTATTAAGAAACTATGGCAAAATGTATATTATGTCATTAGACCTGTCAAGTTGAACTCTTGCTTAGATTAAAAGAAATGCCATTGCTGAAAGCTTTACAGCATGATGTTCCTGGATGTCGAAATTTTGGGCGATATAATTCACTGCGACGAAAACAATCGCACAAAAATGCGAAATACGAGCAGAAACTAGTGACACTTTTTTTTTAATAATGACCTACCTGGAAAGGTTAAACGATAATATACATTGGTGATTAAAAGCAAAATTAAGGGCAAAAACGCTTGTAAAAAGTTACCGGAAGTGTTGACACATGGAAGAAAAGGTGGAAAGTTAGTCACTAGAGAGCAAGCAAATGCAACTTTTTTTCTTTGTTTTTAATTTCAAATTTAATACTCAAGATCCTCAAGTCAAGGATATGTCAAGTCAGGGATATGTGGTTCCCAATCAAAGATGTGCACATCCCGAAATGTTAAAAAAATTAGCCGTATTTATAAAGTATATAAAAAATATTATTATACAATTACATATTCTATCGTTCCTCTTCAATATAAACAAAATCAGGTCGTCCCAGAAGGGGTAGGGAGAAGTTATAAGGAGGGATTTAAAGGAAAGTAAGGACGAAGACCACACTGCTTTTCCATTATGCAAAACAAGAAAAATTGTGAAGACAGTGAATATAACCTAAATAGATATTCCGGCTATATATGCAACAGCCGTCATCAGCAAAGGACAATATAAAACAAATGCAAATAAACGAACTTACTCAAAAAATCTAATTCATGAAATAACTTTAAAACAAAAATCCTAAAATATATTTTGAGAGTCTCAGCTTCCTTACCTCATATAGGTTCAGCCAAGAATCTCGCCAGAGTCTCGCTTATTACACCTTGTTTCTGTGAATGCAGAGGCGGATCTAGAGCAAAATCTTGGGATAGAGTGTGACAAGGGCGCCAATAATTTACTAAATTTACTAATTTAGTTTTAAAAAAAGGAAAAACAGAAGAAAGTAAAACAGTAAAAAGAGCAAAGTTTTTTTTGTAATCGGGTAGAAATTTATGAAAAAAAAAACTGGAGAAGTCAATGCCAGCGATGTCATGAAAGTCAACATTCCGCAGAATCTCCTTCGCGTAATGTCAGATGTATCGGTGTCAGTGGTCGGTGACTGTAATATCGCCATACATACGTAAAATACTCAGTTTTTAGGTACAGCAATACCCAAATACAAATTCATACTTGGGGACCTGTCACCTAGGATAGTGTAACTAGCGATAAAATGGAAGTCTACAGTCTTGTGTCTACTTCTTTAGGTACCCTATTAACTTTACCTTAATTAACTATTAAATATTTAACTATTAAATATATAACTTTATTAACTTTAAGACTGCTAAGAATTCGCCGTACCAGAACTAAGTTCAACTTTTTCTGTTTTCGAACTAAGTTCGGTTTTCCAGAAATGTGGAACTGTGGAAATGTGGAACCGAACTAAGTTCGGTTTTCCAGAAATGTTTTTCCAGAAAGAATTTTCCAATTCTTTTGTGTAAAGGAAAACTTAGACAATTAAACCTGAAGGGAATCACTTTCGAATGAAGGGTACACTTTTCAGCCGCCAGAGTAGCGTTCAAAGATATGAATTGAGGTAAGAGCTAATGGCCCAAGGTGCTGAGAACAGTGGAATCTTTGCTGGTTAGTTTATAACAAAGCTGAAACTGACAGAATACTAGGATCAATGACCTTTTCAGTCATACAGCATTATACATCTTAGAAGATTTTTTGAAATTCTCTTTATAAGGGCTGTATAAGAAACACTATAAGCATTTCTAATTCCCCCTTCCCGACTCTTTCCCCATCTCAAGTTTGTTCTTAAGAGGAATATAATGAAGATATATTGTATTTCCATGAACACTCTAAGGGTATATCTTACATTTTAAAATTTAATCTTCTCGTTCTCCTATTATCCCTTTTGTTCTAAGTTTAGGGTAAAATAAGCTGGAGATACATAATTAGGTACGCCTTTTCTTCCTGTTGATGCGTCAGAGACAGTATTCATAGATTATCAGAAGTCCAACTTACCCAGTTGCCCTCCCCCTATCACATGGAACTGATTAAACATTACACCTAGCTACTAGCAACAATTTACAGTCTATTTTAAAGAGGGGGGAGGTATCATGTTGTGAGTTACGGAGGTTTGTGAATCGGGAAAAGCCTGCCGTAAATGACAATTTATTAGTGGCTTCAATTACTAATGTAGTCAGCTTTGGAATAATCATTTCCCAGCAAGGGCGGATCCAGGATTTTTTTCGGGGGGGGGGTTACTAATTTTTGACTTTTTCGGGGGGGGGGGGAGGGGTTACTAATTTTTGACTCAGTTTTCGACTAATTTTACTAATTTTTACCTAGGTTTTACTAATTTTCGACTTATTTTCGACTCGGTCAAAAATTTTCGGGTGGGGGGGTTCAAACCGGGTAACCCCACCCCCCTGGATACGGCCTTGTTTCCCAGCATTGCATGCAAAGATCCCCGAGAGAAGACAAAAAGACGCATGCTTTTCTGGTTGTCACAACTATTTTCAAACATCTACCTCTTGAATTTTTTTTTCAGGTTTATATTCCACCCCCTCCCATTTTAGAGAAATTTATGCTTACATCTATCCAAGAACGTATCCAGGATCTTTTTTGGGGAGGGGGGGGGTGCAACAAAACTTTAAAAACGCCTCAAAATTTGTTTATCTTCATTTTTTACATTTTTACGAGTGGGATAAATATTTGGGGGGGGGGGTCAAACCTCCTGCCCCCTGGATACAGCCTTGCATCCATGACTCATGATCCTGACTTTTTGCATTTTGCATTCGACTAAGTTTAAAAACAATTAGCCCATAAAAGCTGGTAACTTTAATGGCATCTGCTGCTTCAATTAACTGCTATGCTGAATTGCAATATAATTGTCTAAGATAAAACCGAAATATTAGTGCCGCGTGCTGTGTTAAAAATGAAACAGTCTGCGGCCAATTCACTTATCTCTCCACGGGATATCCATTGTTCCCATTAAGATTTTTGTCATTTAAGTGAGGTATGTGAGGAGGATAATTTGGTCTCTTCAGGCCGCTTCAGGCTTAGAAAGCTTTTGGATATTATTCACTGAAGTAGCCGCAAACTTTCCCAGCACTTCAATACTGTCATTAAAGTAGTTATGGGTTGCAGCAAAAAAAAACCTTAGTAATCACTACAGTACTGGTGAGGTTGACTCTAGTTAATAGCATAGGAGCTTGTCGACGTGCGAGTAGGTACCCACTCGAGTACCAGTGGGGAGATGATACAACTTTTCAATAGGCGGATCTAGAGAAAAATCTTGCCCCCCCCCTGGATCACCAGTGCAACTTTTTCCCAATAAGGATCCACCGGCAATTATTTTTATCTTACGAAGCGATGCTGTGTCTGAAGAATTCTTGTCGAACGGATTTGATAAATACCCATATGAAGCAATACTCAGTGGAGCAGTATCCATATGAGGCAATACCCATTGAAGCAAAAATGTCTAAGGCTTTAATATATAAGTATTGGGTGAACAAGGTTTAACTTAATTTAAGGTTTTAACCAAGGTTTTGATAGGACTCTGACAGGAGGATCAGTTGGATTAATGCTGCTAACAATAATAATAAACTTGAATGACTGACTCGTAAAAAAGAGAACAACATAAAAACTGAAAATTAATTTAGGATACTCACAAATAAGGGTCTGTTGACTCTATCCCGTCTCTTACATGGGTCAGTTTTAGTTACCGAAGCTGAGAAGTGACGAGACTCTCTATGATTGTGAATCTTGGGCACTTCGGGAGACAAACGATGATTTGTCAACCGTTTCCCAAGAAAGTGTCTTCAGGTAGTTTCGGGTTCCCGTTTGACTGACCCTATGTCAAAGGACAAGCTATAGGAAAATGTTGTTTTATTCCGCTTTCTTGGGGCTATTTTGAGAGAAAAGTTGAGATGGCTTGGACCCCTTTAGTGGATGAAGGATGACAGATTGCCAAAGATCATCCTATTCTACTAACCCTCTAGGGCCCAACGAAAAGCAGGTCGTTCCCGAATTCAAACCCGGTCGAAACAAACGCAAGTTATAGTTTTGCAGTTTACGGAATTTAGCTCTGCAAAACAGGTTCACATAAACTGACTGATAATATTTTCCTGTATTTGTAGAATTCTGAAAAAAGCTAGTCTTTACTGAAAACTGAGCTTTCTTGTTTTTTTTTTTTTTTTTTTTTTTTTTTTTTTTTTTTTCTTCCTTTGTTTTTAGAGAATTAAACGTGGACGCTAAATTTTTTGATTTCATGGCTGATGAAAAACTTTTGAAAACCTTACAAATTATTCTTTGATTTTCTGCAGGCTACTTGAGGACTTTTATGCTCCTAGTCATGTTTTGGTGCTTCAGCTTTGTACTTTCAATAAAGCACTAGTTTATCAGAATCAAAAAGGTCGTCCGGTTGCATCCTGTCTGTTTTACGGATAAATTACCACAGTTGAGTGGCGACGGGGCTTTTTTTCAATAAAAAAAGAGGCGAGATCAAGCTATTTTATCGGAACGAGTAACCTTGAAACCTCACACAAGAGGTAAAAAAGAATTCAGATTCGTCAATTTGGTTCACAGACTGAATGAATTGCGGCCTTCCACAAGGATCCAATCTTGTATCGTTCTTGATCATGCTTTAGTTTAGTATTGATGTTTTAATTCATATTTATTAATAAATACTGATTTACATTGACTTAGGTTAAGCTGATTTCATATACTTTGTTTTGAATGTAAGTGAATTGGTTTTTTAAAATTCAAATTTTTCTCCTTCATGAAGAATTTAGCATTTTCTGATTCAAGTCACTTATATTTTTTCGAAATTGCCAAGACATGTTGCATTTCCAACACCAACATGAAGAAAAGAATAAAGAAAGAAATTGAATGATATTCTCCGAGACAGTGGAACGGAAAGATAAGGAAAGACTTCCGAAATTGAACACTCGACAATCTTCATCAGCGGACACAATCAAACCATTACAAGAATTAAAATATCGTAAATAATTTATACACAATTGTGGAGCCCATTCTTCCCTTTTAAAGGCCAAATGTGGTCTTGGCTGAATAAGGGTGAAGGTTATGGTCTCTATAATTGACAATAAGAACCTCAAATGACTTACTATAGGAAACAAAAGACCCCCCTTCCAAAAAAAACCTTCAATTAGGGGCGTGGTATATCCATGACTAAACTGCTCCTTATTTGAAGCTACAATTTAGTGAGATATATTCTTTATACCTTTTAGTTCAGAGCAGCATCAGAACAATTGTTTTTTAAAGCCCTTGTACAAAATTACAAATGATCTAAACAAATTAGAGTATATATTTCAAAGTGCACACTGTTGCTTTACATGGCTGCCAAGAGGGATGAGGACAGGGCCGTATCCAGGAGGGGGTTCTCCGTTTGACCCCCCCCCCCCATTAAAATTTTGTCCGACTCGTACAGAAGTAACAGAATATATGTTCACGTATTCATGTACAGAATATATGTTCACGTATTCATGGGCGCCCATAAGAGGGGTACCCGCCCCCCTGGCTGAATGATGCTGCCTTATTTTTATATTTTAATTCTGAGATTTCTATTATATAGCATTAAAAGTGCCAATTAGACGAGGTTTGACCCCCCTGGAATTCAGCTTATGGGCGCCCATGCACGTATTTGTTCTGCTTTTTGTAAAGTTTTTTGTATCCCCCTCGACCAGGAATTCTGGATATAACCTTGGATGAGGAAACTTTTTAGTTTGCCCCTTCCATATTCCATCTAGATGACGAGGTATCCGCAAAAAATTGAACTGTTGGAATATTTGGAAAATAGGATACTTCCCAAGACAAAATACTATTCAATCTTTTTTCGCTGGGAAATTTTAAGCCTACTTGCCCGCCTCCCCATTAAAACTTTGCCGGTACCCACGGCACTTTATATTATTATACTAAGAGCAATTGTTATACATTTTTAATATTATAATAAATCACGAACATTAATTTTAGTTGCAATTTTGAAGGACATACATCACCTTGACAAAAAGTAAGGCAAAAATATAAATCTTCAGAGGAAGCAAATTTGCCATGGGTGTTAGCTCTTTCAAAGCATTAGTCCAACAAAACAAATTACAAAAACAGTCTAAATTAGGTTATGTTCATGTTTTTACAAACAATCATCTTTAATAACTTAACGAAGCAAAAACCCACCCTGCTGCGTCAGTCATTTGATTCTACTATTTCTAATTAGAATTCGTGCGTATTCTTTTCAAGTCTCAATCAACAACACAAAACATAGCTGGGATGTTAACAAAAGGGAATTTTCATCTTAATTTAGCTTGATAGCTTAATTGCAACAGTAATAAATCAACAAGGACTCAGCCGAAATGACTAAGATGCATACAAGGGGTTTTGCACTATCTTTGGTAGGTGTGTACCTTTTTATACTTCTGAGAGGAACATCAACTCTGTTTTAATGGCCTTTAATCCTGGCACCTGTGCTTTTAAGCCTAGCTCCGAAATCCCTAACCGTGTCTTTGGCCCTATTTGGTTCTTTAGGTGCATTCAAAGGGCCAAAGCTCATAACTCTTTGGGTACATGATAACCAGAGCTGGGGAATTATTGTTAGGTTCGTTCATGTTGGGAATGATGGGACAGATATGGAAAGGTTTTTAATTCAAGTGGAAAGTTGCATGTCATCTTTTTGTGAATACTATTCAAATAAAAAGAATTAGCTCAATCCCATCGGTTCTTGTTATAACTTGACAAAAACGTGTCTACAAAATGTACCCTCCCCCCACCGTTTCTGCTATTTTCCACATCTTGGGTTAAAAAGCCACCCTAGCCGAATAGATGGCACACTGGAATTGCAATGTCACGTGCTTCGAGATGCGGGTTTATATCCTAGTGCTGCTCAAGACTCTCAAATCCTGGCTTGCGGTGCGGGTCAGTGGCGTGTCTCTGCAAGCACAGCCGCCCCACCACAAATTGAATTGAATTAATAGGTTGATAGAGATTTATAATATACTGTTCTTTTGATATGACGATTTAATAATTCTTGTATCAATATAACATTTTCGTGTTTTGATTGGTTTTGAGGCTGTTCTACTACAATTTAGATGAAATCATCTTCTGTTCTAAAAATTCTGCTAGAATTTAAAAAAGAATTTTTCATATAAGGAGAAAATTGACGTAAGGATAGGAATAAACAAAAATAAAATAATAGTCGTTAAAAATTTACTCTGAAACTATTATATCAGAGACTAGATGGAAGGACTATTGGTTTAAAATTTCCAGGAAATTCTGAGGAACCCAAATTAAGAAAAAAATCATATTCCCGGTCGGGGCTCCAATAAATAAAAAGCACAAAAGCCGATGAAACACTTGATTTTAGATTATGCTGCCAAACATTTTAGATAAATAATTTTCCCATTTGTTCCTGATCATGGTTGCAACAGTAGCTGCAGCCTAGTAGAGGGCGAACCACAACCCAAAGTAACCAAAAGTTGAAAACACGTTTTGAAAAAAAAGCTGCCAAATGAGGAAAAATTGCCGTCAGACACTGATTCAGGAATGGTAGCTATTTTTTGGTTAATCGTAAGAGTAAAAGTTTATTGCGAAAACAAATTTATGGTCAATTTGAAAAAGAGCCTGAAACCCCTCAAAAATGGCATTAGATCAAAATAAAATTGCACCATGGGAATTAGTATGACCACAAATCCTGTATTTAGAGTTTAGAGTCCCCCACCTTGAACAACAAGGAAAATCACTTTTTTGCCTGGGTAGATCAAATTTGTCACCTTTTTTCTTTTTCTTTTTCTACCAGGGCTAGCGGGTTACAAGAACATCATAGAGAGATGTTTAATGTCTCATTCGAACGGATATTAATATTTCTAGTGCCTTTTTTAAGGCCCCCTTCCCAAAAGACCCTCTTCGCTTAATGTAGTCCGATCAAAATTTTGAGCTAGCCATTTTTTCGGCCTATTTAGAAAGTATAATAACTATGCTTTAGGTGGTGACATGACCCTCCATAGTCCCTGGGAAAAGGTCTGTAAGTTATAGCCTACAATTATGGTTCAACGAATGTTAACTGATTAAATTCGACTGTCAGAACACGTTGTTCAGTCGGTAGAGCGGTTGACCTTAAATCAGGAAGTCGAGAATTCAATTTCTAATGAGGGTATTTTTTTTTCATTCATGGTTTTGCGCCTTCTATATGATTATGTGGATAACCTACATTTGTTAAGGCTGAATACGGTAATTCTTAACCAATACTGCTTTTTCCTACTATGCCAAAAATGACGGTTAACCGCCAAAATTTTAGCGGTTTTGAGCTGGATTTTTTTTTTCTGATAAGTTTTGGGTAAAAGTCTCCAAAGAAAGGGTTGTAAGTTATTCGATTCACCCATTGTTCACACATAGCCTAATATTTGCTATTGGAAAATATTAGGACATTTTTTAGGGTGGAATTTTTTCAGGGGGGAGTTTCCACGGGAAGACTTTTCCATGGGAAGGAAAGATTCTCGGGGAACTTTCATTTGTTAAGGCTGACTACGGCAATTCTTAACCAATGCTGTTCTTTTCCTACTATGCCAAAAAATTACGGTAAACCGCCAAAATTTTAATGGTTTTGAGCTGGATTTTTTTTTCTGATAAGTTCTGGGTAAAAGTCTCCAAAGAAAGGGTTGTAAGCTATTCAATTTGTCCATTGTTCACACATAGTCTAATATTTGTAATTGGAAAATACTAAGACATATTTTAGGGTGAGATTTTTTCAGGGGGGAGTTTCCACGGGAAAAGTTTTCCATGTGAAGGAAAAATTCTCGGAGAACTTTCCACGTTTCACAAAGGGGCGGGGAATTTTATGGCATTATTGAAAACTGACACAAATTATATAAAAGAATTTCAGCTGGATTTAAGGAGTAACAATAACACTTAAAGCGAATAGAAACTGTGGGTGGGCTGCCCCCTAGAAAAAATAAAATATATTATGAAAGTGTCGCTTCTACATTAAATTTAAATTAAAAACGGCCAAAGACAAATTAAAAAAAACTAATTATTTTTGAGGAAAGTAAACAGTGAAGTTGAAGCTTAAAACGAACAGAAATTATTGCTTTACAGTTTATCTAACATATCTGGATAAAACCAGTGCAAATAAACCAACTGATAATATTAGTAATAATTACTTCATTATTTATCGATGGTAAAGACGTATATGTTGTTCAGGTGTAGGAAAATCTGTTTCTTCTGTAAATTCTTGCGATAAGGAGTAGACGTAAAAAGTTCCATAACTGAGAGTTAAAAGAAAAAAAGAAAAGAAAAAAAGAATGAAAATGAAAAATAGAAAATTAAAAGAAAAAAATTGTTTTAGAACAACTCCAGGGAATATCCGTGATCTGTGTTGTCGACAGTGATACATTAGTGAAACAAATTTGACAGATAACACTGTCAGCTCACAGTTCGTGACAACAGTATTTCAGGGTAAAGATGCTCCCTACAATTGGTTACCTATTGGATTGCGTGCTAATTGCTTTGCTTTAACTCGATGGAAATAAATCACTTTATGGGGATTTTTTTTTCCTCATCTGTTTTCCTGATTGAATTTTGAACATTTACTTGGACAATCAACGTTATGAATGAGTGGATTGCATGATTTAAATATGATCATTATAATCAGTAATTATCCTTACATATATATAAGAAGAAAGGACATGCACCACAATTCTTGGTTGTGCAACATAAAGCTTCTTGCATGTGAAAGTGCCAATAGATCAATTTTTGTTACATTATTTGTTATACAAAATGAAAGCTTTTGTGAATCAAAATTAAACATTTTATTTTTGGGACTTTTAAGAAAAATGGAATTCAAAACACAGTAACAACTATGGCAGTTGACTTACAGAATTATAGATTATAGTATGTATTATAGTATGGTATATGTATTTGTATTATATATATATGTATACTATAGTATAGGTTATAGTATAGTATAGGTTATAAGTATAGCATAGCATATGCTTTCAAGTATATGTATTATAGCATAGCATATGTATTTACTGTTTGAACGTCAATATAGGTCAGACAGTAAATATTTAACAGCGGTCCCAGTTTACTGCAGGGACACTAATTCACGAAAATATAGGGGGAGGTGGACAGGGATTTTACTTAATTATTTTTATTTGATGACAATACAAAAAAAATATTTCAAGATCTACGGGGGGAGTGGGGTTATTTTGTATTTTCTATTTTTTAAAGGGAAAAAACAGAAAAGTTTATTTTTCAAAATATACGGGGTAGAAGTCTCCAGCCTTTCCCTCTCTCATCCCTTGGTGCCTTGAGTAGAGATGACCCTATAACTCCGATCACGCACCCCTGCTGCCACCTACAACTTTTTTTTACATAATTTATGTCTGTTTGTTGTCAGTGAGAATGGAAAAACAGGAACTTTGTCACATTTATGTCTGTTTTCTTGGATGGTTATGTGTGTTGGCCGATTTATTTGACGTTTTTCATGGATGTTTTTATGGTTTTTGTCAGTGAGAATGAAAAAACAGGAACTTTGACACAGTTATGTCTGTTTGTTGTCAGTAAAAATGGAAAAAAAGAAACTTTCTCACTTTGATGGATTATTGAGTCTAACGGGAGCAGGTCAATGACACTTCCTTCTTGTTTTTGCTCGATGCAAATGTTATGAGTTTCCAGAAATTTGGAACACCTGTGCTGTTGACCTCAATTCCCCTATCGTGAATCAATAATTCCCCTTAGAAACAACAAATTAATTCCCTTTTCTTGACAGATCAATCAACCAATGACATCATCTGTCAGACTTTAAAATTTTCGCCTAGAAACGATTCTCAAGGAATAGATCCAAGTCATTAATGTCTTTGACTCGGAAACAACTCTACTGGTCGAACTCCAAAATATATTAATAACCAAACGCCATGGAAACAATTCTCCAAGAAACATCTTAGCGATGAATTGTTTTAGCGCGGGAATCAGGTTTCTTAGTAATTTGAAATGCGTCAGCGCAGAGATGCCAAAAACAAAAGGAATACGCTGAAATTACGTTTAGGGATTATTTGGGCGAAACCGTTTTAGACAGGTTATGGAATTATTTCGACGAAACAGTTAGAGACATTTTAAAAGATGATTTAAAAGATGATTTTAGAAGAGGATTTGAGGGTGAAACTCTGTGGTCGTTATAATACACAAGTTGTATTTTAACAGTGTCGTGAGGTCCCCTACCCAAACCCCAAAGGGTTACGATGCCCCAAGCCCAACCCCCAACGAAGCCCCCGGACAGCAAAGGTTTTCTGGATTCCCAAAGGGCCCCCGGCGCCCCAAAGGCTCCTGAGCCTCCATTTTAAAACTTTTTATGGCTTTATTATATCTTTTCAGAACAAATTATTAGTTTAGGGAATTATTTCGGCGAAACAGTTAGAGACATTTTAAAAGATGATTTAAAAGATGAGTTTAGAAGAGAATTTAAGAGTGAAACTCCGTGGTCGTTATAATACACAAGTTGTATTTTAACAGTGTCGTGAGGTCCTCTACCCCAACCCCAAAGGGTTCCGACCCTCCTACCTCAACCCCAAAGGGTTCCAATCCCCCTACCCCAACCCCGAAGGAAGCCCCCGGTACTCAAAGGTCTCCCAAGCTCCCAAAAGGGCCCCCGGATCCCCAAACGCCCTCCCCGGGCCCCCAAAGGCCCTCCCCCGTTCCTCAAAGGTCCCCCAGGCTCTCAAAGGGCCCCGGACCCCCAAAGGCCTTCCCCGGGCCCCCAAAGGCCCTCACCCAGCCCCCAAAGGACCACCCAGCCCTCAAGAGCCCTCCGGATCCCCAAACGCCCTCCCCGGGTCCCCAAAGAGCCCCATCCCCATTTTGTTAATACTTTTTTGTGCATTTGAGACACAGAAGGGTCCCCAAATTTCAAAGGGCTTTATTATATTTTTTCAGAACATGTTTTTTTCTTAATTTCCTTCATAAACCAATTTTACAACTTGAAGTAGTTATCTTTTCCCCCACAACTTTACTATAAGGCTTTTTGAATTACCCAATATCATGCAATACTTTTCAAAGGCATTTCAGAACATGTTTTTTTCTTAAGGTCCTTCCTAAACCCATTTTACATGTTGAAGTACTTATCTTTTCCCCCCAACTTTACTTTACGACTCTTTTACAAACCCAAACATCAAGCAATACTTTCCAAAAGGCTTTACTATATCTTTTCAGTACAAGCTCTTTTCTTAATAACCTTCTTAAACCAATTTAACAAATTCTAAATTTTTTCTTAGTAGAAGAAAAAGCTATATCATAGTTGCGAATATTTTCTCGGAAGATAAGCAGTTCTATTTCAATTTTAAATTTTATCAATGAATTTAAGAAAAGTTAAAGTTCTCTTCTGAATTTTCTCAATGAAACAGAAATTAGTTATTAATCAATTCTATTTTTTCCAAATAATATAAAAATTTTTCACTTCGGATCAAATTTTTCTCAAAGAGATGAAAAAAAATTAAATACTGTTCCTAATTTTTCACGGAAGATAGAAAAGTTCAAGTTCTCTTCTGAACTTTGCCAAAGAACACACTCCAATTGTAATTTCTCCAGAGAAAATAAAAATCTTCCACTTCAGTTTTAAGTTCACCAAAGACATAAAGAAATTTAAAGTTCTATTCTAAATTTTCCGTAGTAGATAGAAAAAGCTATAGCATACTTGTGAATGTTTTCCCAGAAGATAAAAAGTTCTACTTCAATTTTTAATATTCTAAACGAAGTGAAGAAAAGTTCAACTTCTATTCTGAATTTTTTCAATGAAAAAGAAATTAGTTATTGATCATTTCCATTTTTCAAAATAATATAAATATTTTCCAACTTCAAAATGGGCACAAACAAAAAAAATTAAACACACACACACACACACAAACTTACACACACACACAAACACACACAAACTTACACACACACACACACAAAAAAACTTACACACACACACAAAAACGAACACACACAAAAAAACTTAAACACACACAAAAACTTACACACACAAAAACTTACACACGCAAAAAAAAAACTTGCATACACACACACAAAAATTTACACACAAAAAAACTTACACAGACAAAAAACTTACACACACAAAAAAATTACGCACACACACAATTTACACCCAAACACAAAAACTTACACACACACAAAGACACAAACAAACACTCACACACACAAAAAAAAATACACAAACACACACAAAATTACACACACACACAAAAACTTACACACACACACAAAAATTAACACACACACGCAATAACTAACACACACACAAAAAAAATTACACACACACACACACAAAAGCTTAAACACGCACACAAAAACTAACACACACAAAAAGTTACACACACACACAAACAATTACACCCACGCGAAAAAACTTACACACACACACAAAAAATTACACACACACAAAAAATTACACCCACACACAAAAACTTACACACACACAAAAAATAACACACACACGCCAAAAACTACACACACACACAAAAACTTACACACACACACAAAAAATAACACACACACACAAAAAAATAAAAACACACAAAAACAAACACACACACACACAAACTTACACTCACACACACAATTAGACAAAAAATACTATATTTATGCACAGTTTCAACTAACTACGGCTAAGTATCTTAAAAGGCGAGGTATTTTTCTTGCGAGAACACAAAAAATCATTAAGTGGTATTAATGAAAATGATGATAATCAACAGAAAACCGTCAACGAGAACACCGATTAACCATCACCAAAGTGTCACAATGCCGTCAGTGTGTCAACAACCCTCGAAAAATAGGGGGGTAAAGGTCAACTGCGAAGATATTTAGCCTACAGAAAAAAATTGCTCATTGTTCCTTTAGTAGCCACGCAATTAGACTAAAAATTATGATATTTATGTACAGTTTCAACTAACTACGGCTAAGTATGTTAAAGGCGAGCCATTTTCTAGCGAGAACACAAAAATCAGAACACACACACACAAAAACTTACACACTTACACAAAAACTTACACACAAAAAAAATTACACACACACACAAAAACTTACACACACACACAAAAACTTACACACACACACAAAAACTAACACACAAACAAAAAATTACACACACACAAAAACAAAAACACACAAAAAAAATAACACACACACACAAAAACTTACACACACACAAAAACTTACACACACACACAAAAACATACACACACACACAAAAACTTACACACACAAACACACAAACAAAAACACACACAAAAAAACAAACACACACACACAAAAACACACACACACACACAAACAAAAACATACAAACACAAAAATAGACACACACACAAAATTATAAAAACACAAACAAACAAAAATACACACACACACACACAAATTTACACACACACACAATTAGACAAAAATTACGATATTTTTGCACAGTTTCAACTAACTACGGCTAAGTATCTTAAAATGCGAGTTATTTTTCTTGCGAGAACACAAAAGATCATTAAGTGGTATTAATGAAAATGATGATAATCAACCAAAAACCGTCAACAAAAAGACCTATTAACCATCTCCACAGTGTCTAAATGCCGTTAGTGTGTCAACACCCCTCGAGAAATAGGGGGGTGTTGATCAACTGCAAAGATATTTAGCCTACAGAAAAAAATTGCTCATTGCTCCTTTAATAGCCACACAATTAGACTAAAAATTATTATATTTATGCACAGTTTCAAATATCTATGGAGAATCATTTTATACTAGATACATTTTCTTTCTAGAACACAAAAATAAGAACACACACACACAAAATAATACACACACACAAAAACCTATCCATAAAAACAATCTTACACACACACAAACATAAGAGAACACACACAAACTTACACACCCCAAAACAAAATTACACACACAAACAAAATAAAACACACACACAAAAACTCACACACACACACACAAAAAACTTACACACACAAAAACTTACACACACATAAAAACTTACACACACACACAAAATTACATACACACACAAATTTACATACACACACACAATTAGACAAAAATTACGATATTTATGCGCAGTTTCAAGTAGCTACGGCTAAGTATCTTAAAAGGCGAGGTATTTTTCTTGCGAGAACACAAAAAATCATTAAGTGGTATTAATGAAAATGATGATAGTCAACCGAAAACCGTCAACGAGAACACCGATTAACCAACACCAAAGTGTCACAATGCCGTCAGTGTGTCAACACCCCTCGGAAAATAGGGGGGTCATGGTCAACTGCGAAGATATTTAGCCTACAGAAAAAAATTGCTCATTTGTCCTTTAGTAGCCACGCAATTAGACTAAAAATTATGATATTTATGCACAGTTTCAACTAACTACGGCTAAGTATGTTAAAGACGAGCCATTTTCTTGCGAGAACACAAAAATCAAAACACACACACACACAAACTTACACACACACAAAAACTTACCCACACACACAAACTAACCCACACACAAAAACTTACACACACACAAAAAATTACACACACACACAAAAACTTACACACACACAAAAACTTACCCACAAACACAAAAAATTAAACACAAACACAAACAAAAATCTAACACACACAAAAACTAACACTCACAAAAAAAATTACACACACACAAAAACTTACACACACACAAAATTTACACACACACACACATTTAGACAAAATTACTATATTTATGCACATTTTCAAGTAACTACGGCTAAGTATCTTAAAAGGAGAGATATTTTTCTTGCTAGAACACAAAAAATCATTAAGTGGTATTAATGAAAATGATGATAGTCAACCGAAAACCGTCAACGAGAACACCGATTAACCAACACCAAAGTGTCACAATGCCGTCATTGTGTCAACACCCCTCGGAAAATAGGGTGTAAAGGTCAATTGTGAAGATATTTAGCCTAAGAAACTATAATATGACATTACAACCCTTCGCTAATAACTAGTGAAAACCAAGAACTCAAACGCAGATGAACTACTGTTCGGTATTTACTACATTGCAACTGCCGTTGCAACATGATAACTTGATGATAATTTCTAATTTTAACAATTCCTTGCATACATCCTTCAAACATAATAAACTCAGCCTTGGAGAGTTTTGAGATTGAACACTAAATTAAACAAATGAAAGAATTCACATTTTAGAGTTAAAAAGTGCGCACAGAAAAAAAGCAAATATAATAGTCGTTTAAAATCCCCCCCCGGGGGTTATGGGGCCGAAGGCTGGCCGGCCGCGGGCGGGACCCCCCCCCCCGGGGGTTGCGGGGCAGAAGGCCAGCCGGCCGCGGGCGGGCCCCCCCCCCCCCCCAGGGGGTCGCGGGGCCGACGGCCGGCCGGCCGCGGGTGGGACCCCCCCCCCGAGCTAAATTTGTGAGTTTTTTTCACTGACAATTCCTTCTTTTTTTTCCAAGCCTTAACCTCCCTAATTGAAAGATATGAATTATAATCAAGTAACATAGTTCATCATACTTTACATATTTTTGGATGGAAAACACACTGAAAAGACATATTATTTGAACTTACATCAAACGTTGGAGGGCATACATTTGAAGAACCTTCCATTATTTTCTATCTTGTTATATATTTCAGCCTATACTGACTTTTAAACCTTTCAAAACCCTGAAATATACTAACCTAACGGTTATTTATTTACGAAATCGTGCAAACTGATGATTTTAGAACAATAATTACCTTTCTATATATCACTTAACACTCACTGGAATTGCCAATTATCACTCACGGAGAAAGGATTCAAAACAATACTTCTTACATCACATACTCTAAGTGCGTCAAACGAGACATTCTCAATGCAGATTAATTAATTGTTGCGCCCGATTTTGTTTTGGACATAGGAAAGTATCGATGGGAGTGAAAATTTCTGTAAAACTATCAAATATTGATCAACTCTATGAGTTCACAGTTCTTGTTTAATCAGAAAGAAATAAGAATAAGAATTGATAAAATATATTTTGAAATATTTTCAAAAATCATAGCTATTCCAACTTAAAGTAAGCGAGGGGAGAGGGGGGGGAATCAGGGGTAATAATAACCGGGATGTTTAATTTTTATATTATCTAAGTAATCACAGAAAGAGTCATCACACAAACTTTGAAAAGGGCTCATTTGATTGGTAATTAAAGTGGCTAGCACCCAATTCACAGGAGTAGGCGTGAAAACTATGGTTTTTAACTTTGATATGCAAGACTAGAAAGAAAAGTTCTTAGGTGTGGGGCTGCCCCCGCCTCAACCCTCGCTTGTTAGGTTAGGTTAATTTAGGTTAGACTATGTTAGCCTACGTACGCGCGCGTACGTAGGCTAACCTAGTCTAACCTAAATTAACCTAACCTAACATAAACTAACCTAACCTAACCATACACCTAACATTTTGCCTGTCTCTCACCTAATCTAATCTAACCTAAGTGATGCGTACGTGGGTAAATATTTAAATATGATGAAAATACGTTCCTAGAAATTTTTGAGTTTGGAGAGGGGGGGATTTTGAAATCCTCTGGAAAAGTTGAGTTGGGGGGGTGGGAATTTCAAGAGCAAGGGTTCAGGTGGGGGGCAGCCCCACACCTAAGAACTTTTCTTTCTAGAAAAGTTGAGTTGGGGGGGGGGGAATTTCAAGAGCGAGGGTTGAGGCGGGGGCAGCCCCACACCTAAGAACTTTTCTTTCTAGTCTTGCATATCAAAGTTAAAAACCATAGTTTTCACGCCCCCTCCTGTGAATCGGGTGCTAGCCACTTTAATTACCAATCAAATCAGCCCTTTTCAAAGTTTCTATGATGACTCCTTTTGTGACTACTTAGATAATATAAAAATGATCCCTCCCGGATATTCTTCACCCTGATTCCCCCCCCCCTCCCCTCGCGTCATTTAAGTTGTAATAGCTCTGATTTTGGGGTATATTTCAAAATATCTTTTATCAATTCTTCTTCTTTTTTCTTTCTGATTACACAAGAACTGTGAAATCACAGAGTTGATCAATCTTTGATAGTTTTACAGAAATTTTCACTCCCATCGATACTTTCCTATGTCCAAAACAAAATATAGCGCAACAATTAATTAATCTGCATTGAGAATGTCTCGTTTGACGCAATTAGACTATGTGATGTAATAAGTATTGTTTCGAATCCTTTCTCCGTGAGTGATATTTAGTAATTCCATTGAGTGTTAAGGTATATATAGAAAGGTAATTATTGTTATAAATTCATTAGTTTGCACGATTTCGTGAATAAATAACCGTTAGGTTAGTATATTTCAGGGCTTTGAAAGGTTTAAAAGTCAGTATAGTCTGAAATATAGAACAATATAGAAAATAATGGAATGTTCTTCAAATGTATGCCTTCCAACTTTTGATGTAAGTTCAAATAATCTGTCTTTTCAGTTTGTTTTCCATCAAAAAATATGTAAAATATGATTAACTATGTTCCTTTATTATAATTCATATCTTTCAATTAGGGATGTTAAGGCTTGGCAAAAAAAAAAGGAATTGTCAGTCAAAAAAACACAAAAATTTCGCTCGGGGGGGGGGACCCCCCCGCGGCCGGCCGGCCTTCGGCCCCGCGACCCCCCGGGGGGAGGGGGGGTTCCTACCCCCGGCCGGCTAGCCTTTGGCCTCGTAACCCCCGGGGGGGGAGTTTAAACGACTAGTAGATTTGCTTTTTTTTTCGGTGCGCACTTGTTTACTCTAAAATGTGAATTCTTTCATTTGTTTAATTTAGTGTTCAATCTCAAAACTCTCCAAGGCTGAGTTTATTATGTTTGAAGGATGTATGCAAGGAATTGTTAAAATTAGAAATGATTATCAAGTTATCATGTTGCAGCAGTAGTTGCAATGTAGTAAATAGCGAACAGTAGTTCATCTGCGTTTGAGTTCTTGGTTTTCACTAGTTATTAGCGAAGGGTTGTAATGTCATATTCTAGTTTCTTAGGCTAAATATCTTCGCAGTTGACCTTTACCCCCTATTTTCCGAGGGGTGTTGACACACTGACGGCATTGTGACACTTTGGTGATGGTTAATCGATGTTCTCGTTGACGGTTTTCGGTTGACTATCATCAATTTCATTAATACCACTTAATGATTTTTTGTGTTCTCGCAAGAAAAATACCTTGCCTTTTAAGATACTTAGCCGTAGTTAGTTGAAACTGTGCATAAATATCGTAATTTTTGTCTAATTGTGTGTGTGTATGTAAATTTGTGTGTGTATGTAAATTGTTGTGTGTGTGTAAGTTTTTATGTGAGTGTAAGTTTTTGTGTGTGTAAGTTTTTTTTGTGTGTGTGTGTGAGTTTTTGTGTGTGTGTGTTATTTTTTGTGTGTTTTTAAGTTTTTTTGTGTGTGGTTTATTTTTTGTGTGTGTGTTAATTTTTGTGTGTGTGTAAGATTTTGTGTGTGTGTAAGTTTTTGTGTGTGTGTAAGTTTGTGTGTGTGTGTGTTCTGATTTTTGTGTTCTCGCAAGAAAATGGCTAGCCTTTAACATAATAAGCCGTAGTTAGTTGAAACTGTGCATAAATATCATAATTTTTAGTCTAATTGCGTGGCTACTAAAGGAACAATGAGCAATTTTTTTCTGCAGGCTAAATATCTTCGCAGTTGATCATTACCCCCCTATTTTCCGAGGGATGTTGACACACTGACGGCATTGTGACACTTTGGTGATGGTTAATCGGTGTTCTCGTTGACGGTTTTCGGTTGATTATCATCATTTTCATTAATACCACTTAATGATTTTTTGTGTTCTCGCAAGAAAAATAACTCGCATTTTAAGATACTTAGCCGTAGTTAGTTGAAACTGTGCATAAATATCGTAATTTTTGTCTAATTGTGTGTGTGTGTAAATTTGTGTGTGTGTGTGTGTGTGTGTGTGTGTATGTTTGTTTTTTTTTTTTTGTGTGTTTTTGTGTGTTTTTGTTTGTTTGTTTGTATGTGTGTAAGTTTTTGTGTGTGTAAGTTTTTGTGTGTGTGTTAGTTTTTGTGTGTGTGTGTGTGTGTGTAAGTTTTTTGTTTGTGTGTTTAAGTTTTTGTGTGTGTGTAATTTTTTGTGTGTGTGTGTATGTTTTTGTGTGTGTGTGTAGGTTTTTGGGTATGTGTGTTAGTTTTTGTGTGTGTGTTAGTTTTTGTGTGTGTGTGTTAGTTTTTGTGTGTGTTGTATTTTGTGTGTGTGTTTTAGTTTTTGTGTGTGGGCGTAAGTTTGTGTGTGTGTGTAAGTTTTGTGTGTGTGTCTGTAAGTTTTTGTGTGTGTTAGTTTTTGTGTGCGTGTGTAAGTTTTTGTGTGTGTGTGTTCTGATTTTTGTGTTCTCGCAACAAAATGGCTCGCCTTTAACATACATAACCATAGTCGGTTGAAGTTCTAAATAACTATCATAATTCGTATCCTAATTGTTTGACTGTTAAAGGAGCAATGGACAATTTTTTTCTGTAGGCTAAATATCTTTGCATATTTTTCATACCCCCCTATTTTTAGAGTGGCGTTGATACACTGACGGCATTATGACACTTTGGTGATGGTTAATCGGTGTTCTCGTTGACGGTTTTCGGTTGATTATCATCATTTTCATTAATACCACTTAATGATTTTTTGTGTTCTCGCAAGAAAAATACCTCGCCTTTTAAGATACTTAGCCGTAGTTAGTTGAAACTGTGCATAAATATCGTAATTTTTGTCTAATTGTGTGTGTGTGTGTAAATTTGTGTGTGTGTGTTTGTGTGTGTGTGTGTAAGTGTTTGTGTTTGTGTGTGTGTGTGTAAGTTTTTGTGTGTGTAAGTTTTTGTGTCTGTGTGTGTGTGTGTGTAAGTTTTTGTTTGTGTGTGTGTGTATGTTTTTTAGTGTGTGTAATTTTGTTTTTGTGTTTGTCAGTTTTTGTGTGTGTGTGTATGTTTTTTTGTGTGTGTAAGTTTTGGCGTGTGTGTGTAAGTTTTTGTGTGTGTGTAAGTTTTTGTGTGTGGGTGTAAGTTTTTGTGTGTGTGTAAGTTTTTGTGTGTGTGTAATTTTTTGTGTGTGTGTTAGATTTTTTGTGTGTTTGTGTAAGTTTTTGTGTGTGTGTTTAAGTTTTTGTGTGTGTTAGTTTTTTTGTGCGTGTGTAAGATTTTTTATGTGTATGTGTTTGTTAGTTTTTGTGTGTGTGTGTAATTATTTGCGTGTGTGTGTAAGTTTTTGTGTGTGTGTAATTTTTTTTGTGTGTGTGTCAGTTTTTGTGTGTGTGTGAGTTTTTTTTGTGTGTGTTTGTGTGTGTGTAAGTTTTTTGTGTGTGGGTGTAAGTTTTTGTGTGCGTGTGTAATTTTTTTTTGTTTAATTTTTTTGTCTGTGTAAGTTTTTGTGTGTGTAAATTTTTGTGTGTGTGTGTGCAAGTTTTTTTTTTGCGTGTGTAAGTTTTTTTGTGTTTAAGTTTTTGTGTGTGTTTAAGTTTTTTTGTGTGTGTAAGTTTTTTTTGTCTGTGTAAGTTTTTGTGTGTTTTAATTTTTGTGTGTGTTTGTGAAAGTTTTTTTTTTGAGTTTGTTAGTTTTTGTGTGTGTAAGTTTTTTAGTGTGTGAAAGTTTTTTTGTGCAAGTTCTTTTTGTGTTTGTCTAAGTTTTTGTGTGAGTGTGTTAGTTTTTGTGTGTGTGTAAGTTTTTGTGTGTGTGTGTAAGTTTTTGTGTGTGTGTGTGTGTGTGTGTGTGTAAGTTTGTGTGTGTGTGTGTGTGTGTGTGTGTGTGTGTGTGTGTGTGTGTGTGTAAGTTTGTGTTTGTGTGTGTGTGTGTTTAAGTTATTTTGTGTCTGCCCATTTTGAAGTTGGAAAATATTTATATTATTTGGAAAAATGGAAATGATCAATAACTAATTTCTTTTTCATTGAAAAAAATTCAGAATAGAAGTTGGACTTTTCTTCACTTCGTTGAGAAAATTAAAAATTGAAGTAGAACTTTTTATCTTCTGGGAAAATATTCACAAATATGCTATAGCTTTTTCTATCTACTACGGAAAAATTTAGAATAGAACTTTAAATTTCTTTATGTCTTTAGTGAACTTAAAACTGAAGTGGAAGATTTTTATTTTCTCTGGAGAAATTACAATTGGAGTGCGTTCTTTGGTAAAATTCAGAAGAGAACTTGAACTTTTCTATCTTCCTTGAAAAATTATGAACATTGTTAAAAATTTTTTCCTCTCTTTCAGAAAAATTTTATCCGAAATAAAAATTTTTTATATTATTTGGAAAAATTGAATTGATTAATAACTAATTTCTTTATCATTGAGAAAATTCAGAAGAGTACTTTAACTTTTCTTAACTTCATTGATAAAATCTAAAATTGAAATAGAACTGCTTATCTTCCGAGAAAATATTCGCAACTATGATATAGCTTTTTCTTCTACTAAGGAAAAATTTAGAATTTGTAAAATTGGTTTAAGAAGGTTATTAAGAAAAGAGATTGTACTGAAAAGATATAATAAAGCATTTTTGAAAGTATTGCTTGATGTTTGGGTGTGAAAAAGAGTCGTAAAGTAAAGTTGGGGGGAAAGATAAGTACTTCAACATGTAAAATGGGCTTAGGAAGGACCTTAAGAAAAAAACATGTTCTGAAATGCCTTTGAAAAGTATTGCATGATATTGGGTAATTCAAAAAGCCTTATAGTAAAGTTGTGGGGGAAAAGATAACTACTTCAAGTTGTAAAATTGGTTTATGAAGGATATTAAGAAAAAAACTTGTTCTGAAAAAATATAATAAAGCCCTTTGAAATTTGGGGACCCTCCTGTGTCTCAAATGCACAAAAAAGTATTAACAAAATGGGGATGGGGCTCTTTGGGGACCCGGGGAGGGCGTTTGGGGATCCGGAGGGCCCTTGAGGGCTGGGTGGTTCGTTGGGGGCTGGGGGAGGGCCTGTGGGGGCCCAGGGAGGGCCTTTGGGGGTTCGGGGGCCTTTTGGGAGCCTGGGGGACCTTTGAGGAACGGGGGAGGGCCTTTGGGGGCCCGGGGAGGGCGTTTGGGGATCTAGGGGCCCTTTTGGGAGCTTGGGGGACCTTTGAGGCCGGGGGGGTTCGTGGGGGGTGGGGGGGGGGGGTTTGGTAACCTTTGGGGTTGGGGTTGGGGGTCGTAACCGTTGGGGGTGGGGGTTGGGGACCTCACGACACTGTTAAAATACAACTTGTGTATTATAACGACCACAGAGTTTCACTCTTAAATTCTCTTCTAAAATCATCTTTTAAATCATCTTTTAAAATGTCTCTAACTGTTTCGCCGAAGTAATTCCCTAAAATAATAATTTGTTCTGAAAAGATATAATAAAGCCTTAAACAGTATTAAAATGGAGGCTCAGGAGCCTTTGGGGCGCCGGGGGCCCTTTGGGAATCCAGAGAACCTTTGCTGTCCGGGGGCTTCCTTCGGAGTTGGGGTCGGGGGATCGGAACCCTTTGGGGTTGGGGTAGGGGACCTCACGACACTGTTAAAATACAACTTATGTATTATAACGACCACAGAGTTTCACCCTCAAATCCTCTTCTAAAATCATCTTTTAAATCATCTTTTAAAATGTCTCTAACTGTTTCACCGAAATAATTCCATAACCTGTCTAAAAAGGTTTCGCCCAAATAATCCCTAAACGTAGTTTCAGCGTGTTCCTTTTGTTCTTGGCATCTCTGCGCTGACGCATTTCAAATTACTAAGAAACCTGATTCCCGCGCTAAAACAATTCATCGCTAAGATGTTTCTTGGTTAATTGTTTCCATGGCGTTTGGTTATTAATATCTTTTGGAGTTCGACCAGTAGAGTTGTTTCCGAGGCAAAGACATTAATGACTTGGATCTATTCCTGGAGAATCGTTTCTAGGCGAAAATTTTAAAGTCTGACAGATGATGTCATTGGTTGATTGATCTGTCAAGAAAAGGGAATTAATTTGTTGTTTCTAAGGGGAATTATTGATTCACGATAGGGGAATTGAGGTCGACAGCACAGGTGTTCCAAATTTCTGGAAACTCATAACATTTGCCTCGAGCAACAACATGAAGGAGGTGTCATTGACCTGCCCCCATTAGACTCAATAATCCATCAAAGTGAGAAAGTTCCTGTTTTTCCATTCTCACCGACAACAAACAGACATAAATGTGAGAAAGTTCCTGTTTTTCCATTCTCACTGACAAAAACCATAAAAACAGACATAAATGTGTGAAAGTTCCTGTTTTTTCATTCTCACTGACAAAAACCATAAAACATCCATGAAAAACATCAAATAAATCGACCAACACACCTAACCATCCAAGAAAACAGACATAAATGTGACAAAATTCCTGTTTTTCCATTCTCACTGACAACAAACAGACATAAATTATGTAAAAAAAAGTTGTAGGTGGCAGCAGGGGTGCGTGATCGGAGTTATAGGGTCATCTCTACTGCCTTGGGCTTATATTATACTTTCTTAAAAACATCTCTCTATTTATATTCAAATTAGATTGATTTTGCAGATTAGAATGTCAAAGAATTTGGGTATCCTGCTCCTAAGATGAAAATCAATACCTCACGTATTGCTCACAACTCACAACTTTATTTTTTTAAACAATAAAAAACCTTAGCGTAAAGAGTGAGGCATTGAGGAGGGGACAGCCCCTTTCATATCTTTTTTCTGGCAAAAAATACAAAATTACGCATTATTGCATATAGTAGCTTGAAACCTCTACAGTAGGGTTCTCTGATAAGCTGAATCTGATGGTGTTTTCATTTTCATTAAGGTTCTATGACTTTTAGGGGGTGTTTCTCCCTTCTTCCGAAAATAAGGCAAATTTTCTCAGGCGCGTAACTTTTGATGGGTAAGGCTAAACTTGATGAAATTTATATATTTGAAATTAGCATAAAAACCTGATTCTTTTGATGCATCTATTTGTATTATTTTTTTTTTTAGTTTCGGTTACTATTGAGCCGCTCCTTACTTACAGTTCGTTACCACAAACTGTTTGATAGTGTTTAGTGGTATTTGAGACTTGTCTAGTAAAGACCAACAAACTTTTCTTTTATAGTTTTTCTTAAAAAACTGTAGAAGAAATAGGTAAATGAAACTTTCTTAAATTAGCTCAAATATCAATTTCCGAATTCTCTGAAAGTTTCTTTCACCTAATTTCTACATTAGATAGATTTTGCCTGGAAAGCGATTGATTTATACTAGAAACCTAAAAAAGGATGTGTTTTGAATGAGCAATTTTTTTAATCATTCCACTGGATTTTTTTTTATTTAAACCATTATCATATTCATCAAAAATGATTGTTATATACATATATCACTGTTGTCACGTCTAAAGGTCATATCTGACATTCTGAAAACTTCAAAAAAAAATTGTCAAAATAGATTGTTGAGCTGTAATCAAGGGGGGGGGGGGTACAGCAACTTGTGTTCAATCACGCTTCGATCCTCTTGATCTACATTATCCTGCTGATTCTCATTTTGAGAACAACTTAGCAAGCAGTTTTTGGCAATTACATCAGACGTGTGAAAATGGCGGATGCGACTTTCAGGGTTAACAGCGTCGATATGTAAAGCATCGAAGGGTGGATCGAGTGCTTTCAGACATGTGAAATGCTAGATACGACTTTTAAGGCTTAAGAGCATCAATATATAAAGCATCAAAGGGCGGATCGAGTGGTATATTTATTTCTTGGTTATCTTTTTATGGACCTTTACGTTCTTCCATCGGCCCTGGGCTCGCATCTATGGACATATATGTTAATAAAAATATATATATATATATTTACTAGGAAATACACACAAAACACAAAGCTCGTCCAACTTCATCGAAGTTCAGAGTCTTTGGGAGAGGGAAGGACTTTCAACTAAAACTAAAATACATTAAACTCGTGGAACTGGAAAATATATAAAAAAAAACAGAGCTTTTCCAAGTTCATCAAAGCTCAGAGTATTTGGGAGAAGGTTTGGAAAAGACTGATTCGTGGGTTGAGCTGCATCGATGGACCAGCATCGCTCAAAGTGCGCATAGGTTTTCAAATTATATAACAAATCGTAAGAAAGACACTTTTGGGGGAGGTCCAGGAGAAATTCTGGCAGAAGACGATATTATTTATAAATATTAAGTAATTTTCAGTCAATTGGATATCTCACCGTTGTTTATGCTGGCTTTTCAGCCCTATTGACTAAAATTATTGTTTTGTGGCAGAAAAACTTAAATTGAATAGAAATTATTACATAAATGAGGGTTCAGTACCTCACTCTTTACGCTAAAGTGTTTTTTTAATTTGTGAAAAGCTTATTATTTTAATTAAACGGTCCTTGTGTATCAGAAGTCATTCTTAAATAAATGGAGTAAAAAGTCAAATTTTAGTGCAAAGAGCGAGGTACTGGAGAGGAGACATCCCTCTTATGCACGTAATAGTTTCTGTGATAGTGTTTAGTGTTTTAAGTTTCAATGTTGCTCCTTACTTTCAGTTGAAAAAAACTTGTTTTTATATTTAATTTCTGATCTTTTTTCCCGACTCTCCTTCCATGGGGAAATCCAGCTCTCCCATCCCCCGTGAAAAATTCCTCCATGGAAAGATCCTCTCACGTACGGCCGTTTGTCGTGGTGCCTTGATGAACTTAAAAAGTACACTAGAACTTTAAATTTTAATTGGGAAAAATGTTTCACCAGACAGTTTTTTGAAAGCCTGTTTTAAGTAATTTATGTTTTTAGGAGCCTTTGCTCGCTTTTTACGAGGGTACAGCTATTGGAGTAACATGGGTGCCGTCAGGGGTGAAGAGGGGCATGCCCCCCTGGATATTTGGGACTATAAAGTAATTATAAGGAAACCAAAGGAAAGAGAGCAAAATAGGGAAAAACCATGAAAAATGTTTGTTACCCCTTTGTTGGCTGCCTGCCAATAGATTTTGACCCATAATAAGGAAAATATAAATTCTAATTTGTGACTGAGTAACCCTTAACCAGTTTTTCACAAACATTTTTTCTATATGATTTGGTTGGAGTAAAAGTAAATAACGATCCTTGTCAATAACAAAAGTATAAGAGCCTAAGTATTGACAACATACAGTCAAAGAATCAGCTTTTTATGGTGATCCTAATTCCTAGGGCAATTTCGGTAAGAATATGCCGTCAACTTTTGCTTGCATTGCAAGAGTAGCCTACCCATGAGCTGATACATGAAGCCACTATAATCGGAAATGTTTCTCCTGAACGGAATGCTGGGAACTTCTGTATTTTCCGCCTGAAGGGATACGTTTTTTGTGTTTTATTATCAATTTTTTTTCCAGGAGTGATGGCATTTATTTAGTTGCCACTTTGAGAAAGATTTAATCTTTTACAGTTATGAAGCATAAAGGTGTCGAATATACTGGTCTTTGGTATTCAAAATTAAATTAAAAATATTGCATTGAAAATTTTTATTTGATTTTCCTAATCTTAGTTTTAACGTTTTACTTCGAACAAATTACTTTGATAATGCCTTACTTTTTATAAACACTGAGTTTAAAGGTATTAAATATTTTGGAATTGATAACCAAGTTCAAAACTGTCGATATTGTTAAAAATATCCATCCAACGCTTCAGCATTGCTCAACAGAACTAAATGTTAGGAGTTTATATCGTAGTTTTTCTAAGTAGGCTATTTTGTGTGTTTTTTTTTGTAATTACTTACATTTTTCATTTTTGTATACTTTTACTTTAATTGACACACTTTTTCCATTGCCTTTAGAAAAATGTTTGTCTCTAAGCTTCATTAAATAAAAAAATCAAGTTTTTTCAACTGAAAGTAAGGAGCAGCATCAAAACTTAATCTGAATAGAAATTATTACGTATATGATGGGGGTTACCTCTCTCCTCAACACCTCAGTCATCACACTACAGTTTTTTGGCACTTTAAAAAAAGTTACTTATTGTTCTAATTAAACGACCCTTGTGCTTCAGGAGTCGTTTTTACAGAATTATTACAAAAATTTAAACTTTAGGGTAAAGAGCAAGACGTTCTGGAGGGGCAACCCCCTCACATACGTAATAATTTCTGTTCGTTCCTAGTATTAATGTTGCTCCTTACTTTCAGTTGAAAAAACTTGTTTTTTTTCTGCTCGTTTTTTAAATAGCGCCAGGATACCTGGCTCCACCTCCACGGAAAGATCCCCCTCCCCATGGAAACATCCTCTAGACAATTCAATCCTGGTGAAAATTTGTCCCGGACAATTACCCTTAACATCTCCACGCGTAAAATTGAATCGCTAAGTGAAAGCAAGACATATAAAGAAATTTCGTACATGAATTCAGGCAAATTCACCCAGTTTAAAATTTTCTCTCAAAATTTCACCCCCTGGAAACTATCCTCTCCAATTAAAATGCTCCCAGTAGAAAATCCGTCCTCCCCTCCCTACCCAGAAAATGTATGCATACTTCCCAATAAGAAATAAAACAATGGGCTAATTTTATAACCTTTCTCCAGGGGCTGTAGGGGGTCATTTTATCTTCAAAGTCATAGTTATTGGGCCTTTCAACTACGCTGAACAAAATAGCTATCTCAAAATTTTGATCGGACAATTTTGGGAAAAAAGTGGCATGGGAGGGGGCCTAGTTGCCCTCCGATTTTTTTGGTCACTTAAAAAGGGAACTAGAACTTTTCATTTCCGTTAAAATTAGCCCTCGTCCAACGTTCTAGGCCCACTGGGTCTATACGATCACCCCTGGTTAAAAACGCGAACTGTTTGATTACCCATCAAAATCCAAACAGAGATTATTGAAATATTGATATTTTCTTTTCTGCGTTACCAAATTATTGTATTCATAAAACTTAACAGTTTCACGAAATGTAATTAAACAAATAGAAAAGGTTTCTCAACTAAAGTAAGGAGTAAGTTTAAATCTTAAAGCAAATATAAATTACTCTACATATAAAGGGAACAACCCCCTTCTCGACACCTTGCTCATTAAAAAAAAAGTTTTTTAGTGCTTTGAAATTTTTTAGGGTGGGATTTTTTCAGGGGGGAGTTTCTACGGGAAGAGTTTTCCATGGGAAGGAAAGATTCTCGGGGAACTTTCATTTGTTAAGGCTGACTACGGCAATTCTTAACCAATGCTGTCCATGAAGGAATTGGCCCAAGCCAAGTGCGGTGGAAGTGTGCCAAGTGTCATGGGGGTGCGTCATTCACGGTGAAAGCGTGCCAAGTGTGGAGGAACTGTACCATGCGGGGCGGGAGTATGCCAAGTGTGGAGAAACTGTGACACGTCGGGAGGGGCTGTGCCAAGCGTGGAGACACTGCACCAGGCATGACGGAAATGTGTATTATAGGTGGCGTTCTAAGATGTGCACCAGGTGGCAAAATTTTAATTTTTTCCAACTATCTAATTTTCTTCAAAATTTCTACGTTTAAACGAAGTCACCAGACGCTACGCTACAGTGTCACTAACTGTCAGTGTTAATAGTGGTTTTAAATCTCTATATTCCCATGTCAAATCGCCGAAGATCCATCTCTTATAAGTTTTCCATTCTCTTTGGCCTAGACTGCTATCGCTTCAAAAGCCCTGAAATAGCTACCCAATTTTTCTACCCAAATGTGCTCAACAAAATTGTGCATTTAATCCAATCTTTATTTGTCAAACTGCTTATCTTTATGGCACACAAATTTAAGATAGGGACACAAAACTAATCAACAGCTTTGATGGTTCACTGCTCATCCAACCATCTGGTTTAGTGCGAAGATGCAATTTCATGACCCAAAATTTTTTGAAAGGTTATCTGCCTAACGATTAAGCAACAAAAATTCTAGCCCGCTTCTTGTGTTGATGCCACTGTTCATTACGCAAAAAATTGTTCCGCACTGACAAAACTTTTCATTTAAGAATTTTGGATCTCGGGTTTTATGATTATGACTTGATAGCTAAGGGAAACAATGCATTAGTTTATGTGAAGTGTCTACTCATAAAAGGCAACGGATCGATAAAAGGCACTGTAATCGTATTTTGATGGTTGGCAACGGCGTAAATTGCCAAAAAGGTAGGGGGGGGGGGGAGAAATAATTTTCAATTGTATGAGGGGGGTATTAATGCTATACAATGGCAATACAAAAATAAAGCATTCTAAATGAAGACACCTCCAAAAAGATATTGTTCAAGATGTAGGGAGGGCATCATCGGCATCAGTTGGGGGAGGGGGGGTAGGGGGTATGTGGATTTTAGAACCCCACTCTTAGATTAAAGAAAATATTTTTTGGGACATTTTATTGAAAAATGCCTCTTTTGGTATTTTCTTTGAAAAATTGGTACTGAGTTACAAAGCGGTAAGCGCGCGAAAAGTGAAGTTTCGTTAACGCTAATGAAATAAAAGAAAGTTGGATGAAAATATAATAGTTCAGAGACAAATCTGGGCTATATATTTGCATATTAGGGGGAGGGGCACTGCATAAAAAACAGTCTGTTTAGTAAAAGAGTACCAAAAATCTCCGCATTAACTTTGGCAGTTTCAGTTCTAGCCGGCACAAAAAAAACCTGACCTAAGATTCAGGTAAAAATAAGCTAAAAACATATGGCACCAAATGCCTTTAGAAGTTCTAGCCCTCATTTGAAGGCTTGCGTGGTTGTCTTTGACGATCAACAGATTGTTAATGCTTGAATTTTTACGGACGAATAGCGTTGCTAAATTTAATTAATTGGTTCTGATCCCCCCTTATTTTCACAATTCACAATGTTTTTGAGGAGGGTTTAGTTGCAGCTGAATATGATTATAGTTATTATAATTTTATTGGGTGTTGTTTGGAGGTTTGTTGGTTTTCGGGTCCAGTAAGATGAGCTCTAATTATGTCTTTTTTTTTTTTTTTTTTTTTTTTTTTTTTTTTGATTTATCAGGAGGGTTTTATCCCGCACAAGCATGCTTCAGGGAATTGATGATGTATATATATTTTTTTTTTTTTAAATAAACCCAGTGTTACAACATCACAGCCTATTTGCGCGATCCTCTTTTGCCATTTGGGTCTTATACCAAGCCAGGCCAATTTAGAATTACACAATTAAAATTTGGCACATGTCTTGTCATCGTTTAGTTTATCAAAGACATTGTAGGGAATTTTCCTGGTTAATTCCATTGTATTGGTCTGTATGTAAAAAATCTATCCAGCTGTGGCAGTGACGGATCCAGAGGGGGGGGGGTGAGGGAGCGCGCGCCCCCCTAGTGTAGTCTAAAGTAGTGTAATTTACTTAATTAACGCAAGTTTGCGTTAATTAAACTTGCTCCTAAAGCAATTTTATCGGATCAACCTATTTTGCCCCCCCCCCCTCCCCTAAAACAATCCTGGATCCGCTCCTGAGCTGTGGAGACATAAAATATATAAAGCATAATAAAAATATAAATCAAAGAAAATAAATACATTAAAGTAGGTCACATATTTTACAAAATCATAAACCATTATGCAACTTTTGTGCTTATTATACAACTAACCAAATGAAATTGATCAGAAGAAAAGTCAGAAGTGTGATTCTGAATCTTACCAGAATGTTATGCTATTTGTATATTTTTGGTCTTAAAAGGGGGTGGGGGAGTAGTTTACCCACCTTTCTGTGGGTTACCATGTGGAGATTTCCAAGCTCTGGTTTCTTTTTCTTATTTCTTATATTCAGGGCCGTACCCAGGAGTTGTTTTTCAGAGCGGGTTTTACTCAAAAAAATTTAGACAATTTAGAAAATTACATATAAAAAATTTGTTTATGTCAATTTTTGTTACGTTTTTACGAGTCAGACAAACATTTCAGGGGAGGGGGTTCAAACCCCCCAAACCCCTCCTCTGGGTACGGCCTTGCTTATATTTACCCTTCTCTTTTAAATCAGAATTTCAAATTACAAAGGTTGACAAAATGTTATTTTCAAACAATCTTCTTTTTTCTGTTCAAGATGGATGGAGGACTTAAAAATAGTAAAGCCACTCGAAGTGTGTAAACAAATTATGACGACAGCCGCGATTCTAGCGGTTGAAACCGAGATTGTCCCCCTCCATTCAACCAGCAAATTGATAGCACGACCAAAATTAGCCATTTGATATGCTGTTACATCAGATCACCGCCTGAATTGCTATAGTCGATACCGCTTCGTTATCACTTTAAGGGAGCCAAGGATCCATTCAAGCGAAAAATTGAAACTTCTTCTCTGATTGTACTCAAAGAAGCAGAAAATAGGATTATTTTACATGATGAGACGGCTTTTAATTTGGTTTTGAAGGAGCGGCAAACATTCAAAAAACGATCTTTTTATTAGCAAAAAAGCTATTCTTCTTCCCTCTGTTGATTAAAATCAAGCGCCTGATGGCTTCATGTCCCAAAGCCCAATCAACTAAATATGGTTGCTTAATTTTGAGAGAGTAACAATGAAATGCGATTACTTATTTGATCTTAAAAATGAAACTAAACAATCCACAATGTTGGTATTTTAATTAATTCTATAGCTTAAGCTTCATTACAGAAAAAATCAAACAGCTGCCAATGCCATTTTTGAAAGAAACACTATTTCTCGTACAGACTAAAGCCACTTATGGGAAATTCTAGGTGATAACCCAGTAGCCCATTCGCAGCTCAGATCCCTAAGCCCCCCACCCAATGAACTTCTCAACCCACTCCACTCCTCTTCAATCTAAAGGTTTCTGCTTGAAAAACTTCTGACTACAGAGCTTCCACCCGCCCCCGCTCTTTCCCATGCAACTCTTCGTCCACAACTCTCCACCCCCCCCCCGCTCTTTCCCATGCAACTCTCCGTCCACAACTCTCTACCCCAAACTTCCCACCCTAAAGCTCTCTGTCTAAGCAACTCTTCCTCCCAAATAAACACAGTTCACAACGTCAACCCACATAACTTACCACAGTACAACCCCCACCCACATAACCCAGCTACCAAAATCTCCCTACGATTCCACAGTCACGGAACTCAATCGCCAACAATTAAAGGAAGAAGTAATTTCGAATTTTCATCGAAGTCCAAACTATCAGTTTTGAGATTTCTATGAGTGTCATAATACAACACACAATATCTGACACAATATAATTAAACAAGGAAGCTGTAGCTTATATTTATATTATTTGAAAAAAAACAACGTTTTCGAAAGAGTTAAAGAGGCTGAGTCACAAGTTCGAACATTAAAACGTACAGGGATTAGGAGGTACAATAATAATGAAATGAGGTACAATTTAATAATGAAATACTATGCTTTTAGGAATTTCAAAAATTAACATGGGCTCTTATAGGAAAACGAGGTTTTTCGTAAATGTAAATTCGGGGGATAATTTTTTCGGTCTGAAAATATAAACGCCCTAACAGGTTGAATTCCGGTTCGAATGAGTCCTCATTCACCCGGATCCGTTGCCAACTTTAGCCTGTAGGCGTGGCTGATAAAAAAAATAACTTGATGAACATTAAGTGGCTATATTAGGTTTTTGGAAAACAGGGAAGGAGTGATAAGATTGAGCTGAAATTGTGAGGATAAGCTCCCATGCCCTAGGAAAACTTATCCTCTTAATTTCAGCCCGATCGGACAACGTTAAAGGGGGGCTGTGGTGGGAGGGTCGAAACTTCCGGTCCACTTTCCCCCATGAAGATAAAATCGGAGGGGGGTGAAATTTTGCATGTTTCTTAGTTTGAGATTAGGCCACAAAATGCGATCACCGCCGTCCTCTGCGACCGCTAGGACCGGAAATCCCTTAACATTGTGGTGGGTCGCCTCTTTAAAGAGGCACAAGTGTGCCTCCTTGATAATGTCTTCCGATTCCCACCACAGTTATTTTAAATATTAGGGGCCTTTTCACCCTGACATATGCATCTAGCAGCGTACGCCAAGGTTGGCGTATGTTCACCGTGCATGGCATGAATTTTTACATGAATGGCACAGAAAGGTAGGGCATGGCAGAACTGTACAACACGTGACAGAACAAGTAGCACTTCCAAAATGTGTACCAGATGGCGAGGAGTGGGTGACCGCTCGGCTATATTATTCTTAAAGCGCTGCTAGTAAATCATTTAATTATTGTTGAGAACTTTCCAATGTGTTACGTCCTCATTTTTCAGGACAAAATAATTTATTAAATGATTATGTTTAGTTCAGATGTCTGATTTTTTGGCTTTTTTTCAGTTTTTGAAAATGCAGCAGGCCAAAAATGTAAATTTTATTTTAGGTATAATTTTTTCCACAAAAACATCTCCCAATTGTGCATTTTACTATCCCCGCATACTCACTGTTCAGTAAGGTGAGGTACTCTACGTATTTTTAGAAAATTTTGCAAGAGGATGTTTTGACTAACACCGTTCCAAAATTGCGATTTTGAGTCGTATTGTAATCGACAAGATCCAAAATCCTTAAATTCGAAAAATCATTTATCAATTGAATTAAATTAAAAATCATATATAGATTAGTAAGCCTATGAATGAAGCTGCCCTGGAATCAGAACCCATTATAAAACTTCAGAAACACCGTTTTTTTTTTTTTTTTTTTTTTTTTTTTTTTTTTTTTTTTTTTTTAATCCAGTATAAGTCCTATATTTGTATATAAAAAAAAAAATCGGAAAAGACAGTTTCAAAAAAAAGCAAAGACCGAAAATAATGCTTAGAACGAACTGAATAAAAGCATATTTAAAGCTTAAAACAAACAGAAATTACTATAGATGAATAATTAAAACCTAAAGTGAGCAGACATTGAAGTGAATAACTCAAAACTAAAACAAACGGAAATTAACAAAATAATATTGGGTGACAGTGGCGTCGTTTGGGGAAAGGCAAGGGGGAAGGTGCCCCCCCCCCAAAAAAAAAAAATTGGAGAAAAACTTATTATACAGCCCATACCCCTTGACTCTCCGGATGTGAACCCCTCTTGCCCCCCCCCCCCCCTCCCAAGAAAAATGATGCAGCTACGTCCCTTTTGGGTGACTACTGTCTTAAGCCCTATAAAGGCTTGACTGTCTAAAGCTAGGCCTGCCTAAATCTTCTGTATATTTTCAAACCAATTAAAACGTAAAACAAGCAGAAATAAAAATAAAGCGAGCAGACATTGAAATGAATAATCACCCTTGAAAAAACATAAATTAACAAAATAATACTGGGTAACCACCCTCTTAAACCCTATAAAGGCTTGACTGTCTATAGCTAGGTCTACCTAAACCTTCTGTCAGCTTCAAGCCAATTTGAGATGAAAATAGGCTTTGGGCCACTTTTCAGGTATCACAAGTGGATCAAGACAAAATTGGTCTCAACTTTACGTTTTGGTCCCTTTCCAGTCTCTGTGTTTTTGGGTTCCCCTGACCTAGGAATTTACTGATATAGTTCAAGCTATTTGAGAGAGGGCAGAGGTCATTAAATTCTTGTAGTGCATCTAAGAAGAGAGGTCGCAAACAGTAGTCTACAATTGCTAATTCTAGTCGTTATCCAGCTACCGGCCATCCTGTGCAGTGTCTGACCATGAGGTATAGTATCTTGTGGAATACGCTGCTGAAATTGGATGAATTGAAGCCAGTAATGGCTGCCAAAATTATGCACAAGGGAAGAGGTCAATCCGTCTGGATTTGTGAAATGTCAACCAAGGCACAAGAAAAGATCCCTTGAAGAGTAGTCACAGGTTGAATAAAGAAGTTCTCTTGCTAGCACCGGTTCGGGGGATCAAGTGCCGCGTGTTGCAGATAGCTGGAGAGGTGTGGGTAATTCTCTCCTCTCTTTTGAGGGATTAGGGTTGCCTGCTAAGGAACAGTCTGAAGTCTGAACGGGGTGAATAATAGCAAGGATAAGCTATTTGCAATAAATATTTTTGGCCATTTTTGCTCTATTTTGTGGCAAATGAACCTATTGTCATTTTTTGCGCGTTAGAGTACCATTGTCAAAAAGACTTACGGATACAAGTTTTCACCTGACCGAGAAATAGAGTTATTTCACCCCTTTCTGGGCCTCACTTTCAAGGGGGCTCTGTACCCTCTAAAAAGTTGTGCCCCCTACCCCATAGCAAATTATGCACCTGGTTTCAGGATACCTTTCAAAATACCTATCATTTTTTTCGCAATAAACTTTTACCATCAAGACTAATCGATATTATAGCTACAATTGCTGAATCACCTTTAAGTAGCATTTTTTTTTATTTCACCGTTTTTTAAGCCCTTTTAAAAATTAGGTTGCTATGGGATAGACTAAGTTGCATCGGTCGCTACAACCATAAGTTTAACTAGCTCTTAACAAAAATCCATTTTTAGAATGCAACAAATATAGCTAGTTTTTTTATTAGAGTAAAAAATCCCTCAGTTAATTTCCTCTATTGTTACAATACTGATGCAGCCTGACTAATAATGACACTGCAGACTGATTTATTAATATAAACACCAAGAAAAGGCGTTTTGATATTTGCCAACAACAAACCATTCAACTCATAAAGTATAATTCGGAGTCTATATTATGAGCCAGGGCTTTTTTTGTTATGTCAAGAGAAATGAATGAGTAGTTACTACGAGTAAATATGATTTCATTAGGTAGATATCAAAGTTATATTAATCTACAAAAGGTACACTCGTGTACCAGCTGGTACATCTATTAAGATGTTTGAACCTGGAAAAAAGAAGAACATTTTATGTGAAGATGAACAGAATCGAATTTTCTATTTCTTGACAGCGAATGGGGAGATTGCAGTGGCGGTTCTGGCCTCTCTTATGTCCAGGGCAAAATCTTGATTAGCACTTCTTCTGTCTCCCACAACATTTTCAGGCCAAATTTTAGCAACATTTTTAATTATGCAAAAAAAATTCAATTTATTGATTGATTAGTCATATATTTTGATTCATTCGAATTATTTAATCATTTAATTATTATTAATTATTTTAATTAAATTATTATTATTTTTGCTTTTTTAGCCTAATTTCGCTTTTTTAGTTTTATTAACCACCCCTGGGGATCTGCAGCTACTGGCAGCGAAAATATCAAGGTAAATTCCCCCTCCCCCCTAAAGAAGACCTAAAGAAGACTCCGTTTCCCTCCTTCCAAGGAGGGAAACGGAGTGCTTTTTTTTACCAGCTTTAATGGTCTTTAATATATTTGAAACATTATGACTTGTGATTTTTTATTTTCTCTCTTTCTCTTTTGCGTTTTTGTTAATTTTGTCGCACGAATGTTTTACGTTCTTTGCAATTTAACAACCCGCTTTTTTCTTGTTGTATTTTTATTTTTTATTTAAGTTTTTACTTTGGTTCCGAGATGCTCTTCTGGGCTTGTGATTGTGGCAGACATGATATTGAAATAAATATTTTATGCTTCCCAAGCAAAAAAAGCGATTTTCCTTGTTGTTCAAGCAAGGAGGCTGCAAGTTTGCTTAATAGGGCTTTCAGCCCTGGCGATTCCAATAATATACTTTTTATTTTGATCCGAATTGGTTTCATAATAATTAATTTTAGGTTTATTTTGGCCGAGGCTCCTCCTTTACTAAGTTGGCGCTACCGCTGCAACGACAATTGCATTATATTTAGTTCTTTGTATGTACTTACTCGACTTTTTACATTCGCACGTCATTGAACAACTTATTGATTTAGATTTTGTAAGTTTTGGAATTATGACCTACAAGGGGGTTATTTGGTATGGGACAGAGAAGGGAGGTAACTTTCCCTTCCCATGACCCCAGTCTGCCCTCCCATCGAAATTTAGTTTCTTCAAAAATCTTGTCAAAAGTAAGACATGCCTGCACAATTCAAGCATCCACAGAAATGGGTCAGTTTTTTTTTAGTACATCTTTGCCTTAATGGTGCTATGTGGTTTGTTTTTCAATTTTCACTGTCATTTTCACTTTATTTTGGAAAATTGACTTCAACTTCCCCCCCCCCCCCCAAGGATTTTGACGAAATTACGCCACTGATGACATATAACCAAAACTAAGATTGAAATCACTCGGTTATTGATTTGTCAGGATACATTGTATTCAGAAATATTAAAATTGATCAAGGAGAGATTAGACATGTAAAAAAACCTGACATCAAATATAAAGCCCCAGAGTATGAATATTATAATTTTATATTGTGATAAAGTATGTTTATACTGTGATAAAACCCTATGCATAGAAAATAAAAGAATCTAAATACCTTTCAAAATACATTCAGTAAAGTAAACGATTTTCCCGCAATAGTAGGAAAAAGTTTGACAATTTGAATAAAAAGTGCCCAGAAATTTAAGAAAATTTAGGATTTCGGGGAGGGCAAGGCCCTCACCCTGCGTCAGTATTTGTTGGTTTTGAACGGTCATTGTCAGTAATACCAAGGATTATTACCTAATCCATAATATCAACACTGTTAAGTTGTTGTTGTTGTTTGTTTGTTTGTAGCACTCCTGGCCAAGCTGCCCATTGTGCATGTCTCCATGATTTCATCAGAGCCTTTAGGAATGAGAGGTAATCCACGTCAAAATTTCAGCTGTCCAGCGGTTGTTCTTTCATGACCAAGGGTCAAATAATTTAAAAAAGCCATCTGAATTTCGTCACTGTGGTTAGGTAGGGGACTTGAAGAATCTCAAGGCAAAAAAAAAACAGTAAGCCAATATCAGGCTGCGTTCAACTCTGTCCAATGGTGTCACAAATGAGCCTCCGTATTTACAATTCAAACACAACTGGCTGATATGGCAATTTAAACTGATAAGGTTACATATCACTAATTTACATGTACAATATTAAAATAGTGTGCAATAATATTTATATATACAATTATTATTAAAAATTACAGCTCTAAGTGTAGCTTAGTATCTACAATAAAACGGCCTAGTACTTCCACATATTTTTTCCTAGCCCATGGTGGTGCCTGTGCATGGCCCAGGATACTTCTGAGCGTGAATGCACCAAAATACTTTAGACACGCTTTTTTTAGTGGCAATCTCTGTCTCTACAATACATTAAAATATGTCTAACATCCTCTTAACACTGTTAAGTTCTCACTACCTTATTGAAACCAGGGTTGTCATTGCAAATTTAAAATTATTCTAAGCTTCACTTCCGAAAAACATCAAGGTTTAAAAAATCCTACCATATTAAATAATATCATCATAATTGCTTAATTTACTTTTGAGGGTGGTTTCTAATACATGTACTTTTCCCAAGATTCTAAGCTCATAGCTGAAATTCCAAGATCTTGGGAAAAATCTTGCACATTAGCAGTCTTGGTTGGGAACATTTGCGTGTAATTTTAAAATAAGCAGAAAAAACAAAGTTGGGTAGTGACTTTAATGAAATGCCCAGGAAATGAGAGTGATGAAGAGGATGATGTTACTGAGTAATTAGTCAGCATGTAGTTCATTTAAGTTTTTAGTTTTTCCATCATTTTCTTAAGGAAATGGAAGGAAACGGAAGCCAATCTTCATAGTAATTACTTCCTCTAAAACTTAACCAACAACTTTAAACTGCCTCGGCGAGATTAGCTAAAAACTTTATGTTTTAATAATTGTTGTCATGGACACAGCGACGTCAAATTACGAAAATGTAGGGGGGGGGGGGACAAATCTAGTTTGAAACCTTGGGAAGAGGATTTTTTCAAATTGAAATACCAAATACAGGCCTCTTTCAAATCTAGGAGGAGGTAAAAAAATATATAAAGCCCCCAGTGCTGCGCCAATTGATGCTTCTGTATTTCATAAGAACGTAGGGTGCTATTGTCCTCTTATAGTAAAACACATACAAGATATGTCGAATGCTAAATATACCTCCAAAATTTAGTTTGAAACGGGACTCTTAGAAATGGTAGGAGAGTGGCCATTCAAAATATTCGTATCCCCCCCCATAGAGTAAATTGGCTTTTATTGTCTCCTAGGTAATTACTCGACAGGCTCACCCTTGTTTCTACCCATTATGAGCTCGAAGTACAGTAAATATGGGTGGAAACTATAAGGATAACTAATATTTTAATATACTTCTGGGCAAGAGGTAATTAAGAATATTTCTCGATTTCCTATTTTTAAACATTTCTTAGGGCTTCTTGACTGACATCCTTTGGAAAAACCCCAGCAGAATCAACATATAGTTAATTAACAAGATATATCGATAATTAATTTTCTATTCAAATCATATATATTACAGTAAACTGAATTGATTTGTCTTGACCTCCCTTCATTGTAGAAATAGATTTGGAATACGTACTGAAGGGGGTGCCATCTCCCCTCTAATTACAGTAACAATACTTTTGATGGGGACATTAGTTTTACCTGTGAAACAATCGAACTTAAGCGTAAATAAACATACTTTAGAAGTTTCAATGTGGTGAATTGGATCCCACCAGCCTTGTTTGCATAACATATCAATTCCAGTATTTTACCCCATTAGTCCAAACAAAATTATGCCCTAACCACTGGTTTCAGAAATTGGACCAATAGTGTTATGTTCAAACCAGCAGTCTCAAAATATTTTGATGTCTTTGGGGGAATCAACATTTTACTCGTGCCCTCTGCAAGTTTTTATGTTTTATAGTGGTGCCTTTCTTTCAGATATAATAAAAGTGTATGTTTTTAGGGATATACTAGTTTTGACTATGGAAGCAAAGAAATAAACTTATATGCGTTTATCCAATTAATGAAATCCGGTTTTGTATTTTCATTGAAAAGAACTAGAAAAAATGACAAGCTTGCCCGCCACCCCCTACATATTGAAAAATACATTGTACACCCCCTACTATATTCATATGAATTTATTACATGTACAGGCACTGAGGAGGAAGGTGCAATTAAACTAGAAGCTATTCTGAAATCCAATAAGTAGAAATTTTCTTAAAAATAGAATGAAATCATAGGAAGCGCAATCGCGCTGCCTAAGTAAACAACGATGTTGGCACAATGTATTATTTATTTTCCATTCCAGGGCACTTCGTATCGGAGGAGTTGTCATAGAAACTTTGGAAAGGGCTCATTCAATTGGAAATTGGAGCAACTTATGCCCTTTTTAATAGTCGAAAGTGATTGGACCCCTTCCACGCCCACTATTTCCCCAAACACATACTATCAAAATTTTGAGATAGCCATTTTGTTCAGCGTAGTTGCTTTCCAGATAGAAATTATGTTTTCGAGGAGGCCACTCCCCAACAGCCCTCAGGGCACGGGTTGTAAGTTATGCCCTGGGGGCATATAATGTTTTTATAGAAAGCGTTGTTGTAGGAACTTCAAAAAAAGCTCATTCGACTGGAAATTAAAAGGGCTAGTGCTCTTTTTAATAGACGAAAGTGATAGGAGGGCAACTAACCCCCCTCTCACGCCCGCCTTTTTCCCAAAGACATCCAATAAAAATTTTTAGATTGCCATTTTGTTCAACGTAGTTGAAAGTTCTGAAATTAGGTCCTTAAGGATGAAAATCCCCCCCTCCCCACAGCCCTCAGGGCTAGGGTTCTATGTTATGCCCTGGGAGCATATAAGAACCCCTTCCGTCACCGTGACCAGTTAGTTGGACAAAATTAAAAATGCTCTTCTTTTCCTAACTATTAGGAATTTCGTAAATATGATCGCACTAATATATTCTCCTGTTCGCTGGCTACAGCCTCAGTGGTTTAATCGCCTCAGTTTATCGCTAATTCTCACCCTGACAGCACGTGAACATAGACTTTATTGGAAACAATGGATTGGGAAAAACCAGGTAAAATAATTTTTTTCTCTGCTTCAAAAAGACATAAAATGATCGAAAAAAATTATTGTGTCAAAATATGGATCATTAGAAATAGACAGGTATTTTTTTATGGCCGAAATCACTTGAAGTATGTGCTTGAGGCTATGCTGAAGTTCTGTCCAATTATCTGGACTGCGCGACTAGGTTTAGAGAAATAAATGACGCATGGCTTGGTTTTATGGTAGTTTGGATGCCATCTACTATCTTGAAAAACGAATATTTTTATCGGAAAATTGAACAGATGTCATTGCTGCTTGTCATTTATTCCCCTTGTCCAGTTAAGTGGACAACGTGACACGTGCTCTTCCAGCGCACGGAAGAGCACGTTTGTTATGGCAAAAATGCCATAACAAACCCTCGGACGGCAAGTATTTTCCCCAAACGTCACTCCCCATCCAGAATACGGCCGCCTCGAGCTGTTTCTGAGCCCATCCCTGCTTTGTCCCCATTCGCTGCGTTAATTCCAGATACGAAAGAACTTTTATCCCCTTCATTACAGAGAAAATGAATAAAATGCCTCAATAGTTTCTTTTTTGCCCTCTTTTGTTGTTTATTAGCTGATGGTACTGCCCAGGTGCGTGCGCTCGGTTGCGTGCCCCCCCTTTCTTGACCAGCTTTTATTGTCTTTAACTCTTTTATTGATTTACTGTAGTTTAATTTCTTACACTTTCTTAGTATCCCTTTTAATTTAAATGCATTTATTTTTTGTGCTAAGTTTAGTTTGACCAGTTTTTAATGCATTTATGTCTGGCTCTAAGTTTAGTTTGACAAATTTTTGCTTTTTTTTAATTTTTTAATTGAATTTTTAAAGTTTTAACTATTGACTTTTAAATGATTGTCATTATGGTTTTCTCTATTTCGTTGTTGTTCTTTGCATTTTCAGTGTAACCATTTATTTGTTGTTGACTCCAAACTCCGAATTCGGCCCTGTGTGGGCTTGTGATAGCGATTTTTTTTAAATAAATCTCTCTCTCTCTCTCTCTCCGCGCCGCATCCAAACTCTCCTTTTTGTAGGTTCATCAAGACGAAATACCATGCGCATCCAGCCAGATAAACTACTTGATTTCTTCGATGCAATTGGCAGTGACTTGTCAGATATGGAAGTATCTGAAGATGACTATGAAGAATACTTATCAGAAACAAATGTAACAAAACTAACACCACTAAAGACACTCGATCCTTATGAAGTGTCTTCTGATTCAAGCGACCCCGATGATATGCCACTCATATCCCAGGCTGGGCCTAAGACCGTTACTCAACAGCGAGTGATATGGAAAAGAAAACGGTTTATCCCAATCATTCCAGCTTGGTCTGATACTGCAACAGCTGCCAACGAACAACTATCAACACCCTTTCAATACTTCTGTAAGTACATTGATAGCGATTTCTTCGATTTGGCTGCCATCGAAACAAATAGATACAGTACTCAGCAGAATGTAAATAATCCCATTGTAACCAATCCTACAGAAATGCGCAAGTTCGTTGGCATTCACTTGGTGATGGGCTGCATGAAATTTCCAAGGTACCGATGGTATTGGAGCCAGGCAACTAGGGTTTCCCTCATTGCGGATGCCATGGGTCTAAACCGTTTTATGAGGCTGAGAGCCTGCTTTCACTTGGTTGACAACGAAACTGCCAAAGATCCGAACAACCGTCTCTGGAAAGTTCAGCCAGTTATAGATAGGGTGCTAGCACGATGCCAGCAGCTGCTTTCCCATGAAAATGTTTCTATAGATGAGCAAATGTGCCCATTTACAGGTCAGCTTGAGATTAAACAGTACATTAGAGGAAAGCCCTGTCCATGGGGGATCAAGCTGTATTTACTCTGCAATTCTGATGGCTTGGTCCTAAACTTTGACGTGTATCAGGGAAAGACGACAATCATTCCTGAAGAATACAAGGCATTGGGGGTTGGGGGTGGCATTGTCATGAAGCTTATGACAGGAAGAAAGATTCCAAAAGGGACCAAGCTCTACACCGACAATTTCTTTACGTCAATCCCCTTGCTCCAAGCTCTGAGACAGGAAGGATGGTATGGAACTGGTACTGTTCGCGCCAATCGAATGGCTCGGTGCCCCGTCAAGCCAGAAAAAGAGATGAAAAAAGAAGGTCGAGGAGCAATGGAAGAAATTGTACTAGGTGCAGACGAGCTGGTTATAGTCCGATGGCTTGACAACAACATCGTTTCTATGGCCTCAAACTTGGTTGGGATCGGTGAAATAGGACATGCACGACGGTGGTCGAAAGCCGAAAGTAGATACATACAAGTTCCACAACCAGAAGTTATTAGAAGATATAATACCAGTATGGGTGGGGTGGATAAAGTCGACCACCTGATGAGTTTGCATCGTACCTTCATCCGATCTCGAAAGTGGCCACTGCGATTGATTTTTCACATGATTGATCTAGCAGTCACAAATTCATGGATGGAATACATCAGAGACTGCCAATCCTTATCTCTGGGTAGAAGAGACAAGCTGGATCTTGTTGCTTTCCGGAAGGAGGTCGCCTGTGCCCTAATACAAGCACACACGTCAACACTTCGATCAGTTGGTCGACCAAGGGACTCAAACGTGGAAACAGAAGAGCAAACAACGGTAGGGAGGAAGCGGAAGATCAGCTGCAAGCCTGTGTCTGATGTGCGATATGATGGATATCATCACTGGCCTGTAAATACAGGGGACAAGCACGCCCAGAGATGCAAGATGGACGGCTGCAAGCTAAAAACCACAACTAGATGTCAAAAATGCAATGTCGAGCTCTGCTTTCGGGGCGAAAGAAATTGTTTCAAGGATTTTCATGTAAAGTAAAGTGGTCACGTTGTCCAATTAACTGGACATCTATTTTCGTCATCCTAATAAATGAATTTGAGCAAATCACTTCGGTAATGGCTTACTTATGCTCTAAATAGTAGGTTTAAATCAGGGAATAATTTTTTTCACCTAGGAAAATAATTCGTGACGGAAGGGGTTATAGAAAGTGTTGTCGTAAAAACTTCAAAAAGGGCTCATTTGACTGGAAACCGAAAGGACTAGTACACTTTTTAATAGTCGAAATTGTTTGGAGGGCAGCCAACACCACTTCCACGCCCACTATTTGTCCAAACACATCCAATCAAAATTTTGAGATAGCCATTTTGTTCAAAGTAGTTTAAAGGTCCGGAAATGATATATTTGAGGATGACACTCCCCCCACAGCTCTCAGAGTAAGGCCTGTAAGCTAGGCTCTAGGGGCACATAAGGTTTTACTGAAAGATTTTTCGTAGAAATTTTAAAAAAGGCTCATTCTATTGGAAATTCAAAGGGCTAGTGGCCTTTTTAATAGTCGCAAGGGATTGGAGGAAAACTAACCCCCCTCTCGAGCCCACCTTTCCCCCCCAAAACATCCAATCACAATTTTTTGATAGCCATTTTATTCAACTTAGTTAAAAGTTTTAGAAATTCGGTCTTTGAGGATGATAGCCCCCTCAGAGCCCTCGGGGCAAAGGTTATAAGTTATGTCCCTGGGGGCATATAAGGTTCTTATAGATAGTGCGGTTGTAAAAACTTCAAAAAAGGCTCATTCGATTGGAAATTTGAAGCGCTTGTGCCCTTTTTAATAGTCGAAATTGATTGGAGGATAACTAACACCCTTATCATATCCACCATTCCCCCAAATACATCCAATCACAATTTTGAGATAGCCATTTTGTTCGACGTAGTTAAAAAGTTCGGAAATTATGTTTTTGAGAATGATATTCCCCCCACAGCCCTCAGGACAAGGGTTGTAAATATGTCCTCGGGGCATATACGTTTTTTTTATAGAAAGCGTTGTCGTAAAAACTTAGAAAAGGAATTATTCTATTGGAGATTGAAAGGGCTAAGTGCCTTTTTAATAGTCAGAAGCGATTGGAGGGCAAGTAACCCTCCTCTCACGCCAACCATTTCTCCAAATAGGTCCAACAAAAATTTTGAGATAACCATTGTGTTCAGAGTAGTTGAAGGTCCGGAAATTATGTCTTTGAGGATGACAACCCCCTCACAGTCCTTAAGGCAAGGATTCTAAGTTACACCCTGGGGTATATAAGGTTTTTATAGAAAGTGTTGTCGTAGAAATTTCAAATTGGCTCATTCGACTGGAAATTGAAAGGGTTAGTGCCCTTTTTAACAGTCGGAAGTGATTGGAGGGGAACTAACCCTTCTCACGCCCACCATTTTCCCAAACGCATCCAACCAAAATTTTGAGCTAGCAATTTTCTTCAACGTAGTTGAAAATTCTGGAAATTGGGTGCTTTAAGATGACAAAAAGCACTCAGGGCAAGGATTGTAAGCTATGCCCTGGAGGCATATAAGATTTTTATTGAAAGCGTTATCGTAGAAACTTCAAATGAGCTCATTCGATTGGAAATTGAAAGGGCTAGTGCATTTTATAATAGTTGAAAGTTACTGAAGAGCAACTAACGCCCATCTCACGCCCACCATTTCCCCAAACCTTCCAATAAAAATTTTGAGATAACCATTTTGTTCAACTTAGTTGACAGTTCTGGAAATTAGGTCTTTGAGGATGACAACCCCCTCACAGCCCTCTTGGCAAGTGTTGTATTGGCAAGGGTTGTAATTTATGCCCTGGGGGCATATAAGGTGTTTATAGAAAGCGTTGACGTAGAAACTCAAAAAAGGATTCATTCGATTGGAAATTGAAAGGAATAGTGCCCTTTATAATTGTCGAAAGTGATTGGAATGCTTGACATTTTTATAGTAAAGATCGATGTGGGTACAATGTATTATATTTTTTTTCTCTGTTTAGACCAGGGCACTTCGTATCGAAGGAGTTGTCGTAGGAACTTTGAAAAGGGCTCTTTCGATTTAAAATAGAAAGGGCTAATGCCCTTTTTAATAGTCGAAAGTGATTGGAGGGCAACTAGTCCCCCTCCCACGCCCACCCTCTCATTTGCCCATTATGTTTAAAAACTAAACGTTGCCTTAAGATTAAATCAAAATGCACTGTGATAATGCTAATTCCAAATAAGGCATCTCAGCAGTATCCCAAGAACGACTGAGGGTATTATGTTCAAACTTTCGGGGCTACTTCTGCTCTTAAAATTTAACCAAATCAAAATACCGTAACTTTATCCAGTCTATCAAAGAAAGTAAACAGATTTTTTTTGCAAATTGTATCAAGTTTTCTATTTCAAGTAAACTAGAGGAGGCATGAAACTAAATTAAACACTACTATTTGTGTCCCGATTTTTAATAGAGTGTCTGTTGTTAAAAATTGCTGAAAATTTTTCTCTAGCATACAAATAGCAGGCCAAACTATAAAGTCTTAAAAAAAACGAAAAGATTTGACGTATAATTTTCTTTTCCCTGAAAAGACTATGTCAATATAAAACGAGCAGAAATTAATTAAAATAAAAATTTTCCACAAAATAAGTTTTTCAAAGAAAAATTAAGAACTCCATTAAACCAAAAATGAGCAAATATAAAATTAAATAATCTACCAAGCGTGAAACTTCCACAAATCGGCATCGAGAAATAAATGAAACCCAAAACGAACAGAAATTACAATAAATAACCGAGTCAAACTCAAAGCGAGCAGAAATTAACATGAGTAGGGCTCAAAACCCCTCTGCCTTCCCAAGGCCCTAAAATAATTTGCACTTTACTGAAAAATACAAATGAATGTGCATTGTCAGTTTAATATACAAGTAGACTAGCTCGTAGCGATTCTATGGGGCCCCTGTACCAAACAGGTTCTTCTAATAGGTAAACAGGTCATAACACTCTTTGCCAAGAGGAACGTGTATAACTTGATTGGTGATTAGGATTTGAATAAAAGGAATGGTTTTCACTACAATTCATATTAGTAAGAGAATTGGATTCAAAGAGAATAGTTTTTATTTGAGAGGATATTAGTGGTGCATTTACACTATTGGAGATTAATGATGGAACCGACAGCAGCAGCAGCAACGATATACGAGTACCTAATGTAGCTGTGGAAATAACTGCTGGTTGTAGACTATGTCTTGAATGGGACACTATGTATGCTAGAAATGCGATATCATTAAGTAAATTTAAGCAGGAGGACCAGCTGTGTTTTGCTGGAAAAGTAAATATTCTCCATATAAATAAACTTCGGTCAGCATTAGATGCTCTATCGAAATATATTGATGAGAACAAAATGCATCAGTGATTATTATTATTGTGATTATGTTCAATAAAACTGTTTCCAAAATCAATGGTATTTTTTCTTTTTTTCTATAGTAGACAATCGTATATTTTTTTTAGAGTACAAAACGAGATTATGAGGAGTATGAAGTTGGTTTTGAGAGATTTAGGACTCTAAAAAATGGATAGATTCGAGAAATATCGAATCATGAGGAATCTAGTTCTTATGGGAAAACGTTTGATTCTAGATGATGATTTTCTAGAGTTGTCTATTCAAATGAAGATATTTTCTCGGGGAATGCTTGTCGATATAATGAAAACTGATTCTTCATCATTAGACTATTGTATGAAGCTTCTACATCGTGGTCCAAATGCATTTACACAATTTATTGATATATTGATCACGACACGGCAAAACGATATTGTGGATATGCTTTTAAACATTAGTTTTTAGAAATTTAGGACTTTTTTTTTCATAAGAAAGATGGTGCTCAAGGATGATTTACTCCTCTCTCTCTCTCTCTCAATCTCAGACAATTTTTTGATGTTGCTAGCTCAGTTTCATTGTGGCAGTGAGAGCGTCAACAAATGACAAAATGTTTCATACATGTCCACTATGTATGTACTCACTGGGCAGTTGGTCATCATGTGAGAATTGCACAATGATTGAGGAGTGTGATGAAAAGTGTAGATTATGCAACCCGTGTAAATTGCATAGAGGATATGCTGTACAAATTAAAGGTTGTAATTCCTGTCTTGAAGAGGTGTGTGACTCTCATCCTGGAGGTCACCTATGCTCCAATTGTCATTATGAAAAATGTAAGCAGTGGGAGAGTACATATCCCGGTATGATTGGAAAGAATCCTAACCGGGATTTTAGTTTATTGATACGAGATTGGTGTCGTCGTGGTTTTAGATTGTTCTGGGAGGAGGAACCAGGTCAACGATTCAACTGTTGGAACAACAAGAGAATATGGTTTCTACGTAATTGTTGTGAAGAAAATGGATGTTTTGATTATAATCCCACAGATTTTTATTTGGCAGTGACAGAATGTGATTCGACACTTGAGGACACTGTTTGTGAAATTACTTCAAATACACAAATTGAAACATGTGAATTCTATAGAATGAATGAGAATAGTATCATTGACTATACAAAGAGATATGACAAGAGTGAAGTCACACTCTACTGTAGAAAATGTGACCCTGACATTGCAGTACATCAGAATCAGTACACTGTGAATTCAAATAATCTACCTGCACTAGTTGTTGTTGACAAATACCTAGTAGTGGATTAAATCTAAAGAGTAGAAAAGTCGTTTTTATCATGTATATAATTTTTTTTTATTAATAAACAATTTCACATACATCTTTGGAACATTTTATTCTTAGGGTTCTAAAATCAATATTAAATAAACTTGTAAGTATATTCTCCACTAGAAAGTCGTTCAATTGAGGTAAGTCAAATTAGATGTTGAGAAACTGCTTGTAGGTGTGACCACGACATTTGAACATGAAAAAGAGAAGTGCATGAAAGCCACATGTCTTAGTCGCTAAATCCTGTACTCTTTGTTGATTTTGAATAATGATTTTCCCACTTCTTTCAATAAAGTTGCTGATGTATGGAACGTAGAATTTATAAGATAGGCCAAGAGGATCAAAAAATTCAATATTCTTCGCTGTTTGAAAGATGCTTAGCCCCTGACTGATCTTCAAAGTTGATGGAATGCTATTAACAATGATTAAGGTATTGTTAACACTTGGAATTTTTCAATGAAGTCCGAGTGTATGCAATAGGACTTGTATTGGGACATGTCAGGATCCATACTAAATACATTGATTATTTGATATGTGTTCATGGTGCAAGGTCTAGTAGAACACTGCCATCGGGTGGGATTTCCCAAGAGGTTTCAAATTGGCTCAGTGATATTAGCGTGATACTCTCTGCCAGAGCATCGGCAAATGTACAATCTAAACGTGCATTCCCAGTTCGTACTATACTCATATCCTGTGTGCCTGACAATTCCAAAACAATAACCCAATGATTTTTTGAAAACATTGAATCGGTTATTCCATTTTCAAATAGTTGAGAGTCATGATCTAGGGATTGCATGATCAACTCGTAAAGAGTTCTATAGGATTTTTTGTCAAATTATAAAGTGTACAGTGGAATACCATTCACTTTGCACACAAGACTAGATAAACAGAAAAAATTAAAATCATGGGGGGATTCAGTCCAGGATCCAACGGCACTACCACTCTTCACAAAGGCCAAATCCAATTTTGATGGGATTTCTCCATTGATAAACGACGAATCGCTATAGCTACGAGAACCGGTGGCAATGTGACGTTGAGTGGTGATTGTATGGGGGACAAGAAGTTTAATATTGTTACCGTTGGCTCTTAGTTTTTCCACTGCCAATGCAACAAAGCTCATAACCTGTTGTTTTCGGACGTGGAGAATTGCCGATGTGATAATAACATTTGCATCGGGTGCTGCAGGAAGCGTTTTTCTCAGAATGAAATTCGATGGGGCCATCTGTAACTTTATGTCAATCTTGACATTGGGGGGTAGCCATTGGGATATATTGAATATCTCATGATTTAATTTTCCAACTAGATTATACTCCTGTGTCACTGCAGTAGTCAACTCACAGTCAGTATCAACACCTGTTCGATATTAATAGACAAATGATAGTCCTCTCATCTCCTTGTACGCCTTTGGCGTCATCATCATAAATTGTATGTAGCTTGCATAGTTTGATAAATTATTGCTAGTGCTCACCGATGCCCCATTAATAAATACATTAATTTGTTTGAATAGGTTGTGTAGAATATAGTTTTCACAGGAGAGATCAATTGCCGGCATTTGGAGTTGTATTATCTGACTTTTTCTTCACCATAACATTTAGATCAATAAATGTTGACGACAAATCAATGAAATAGTCTTCATTGGAAAATATTTGAAAGTGTATATTTTCCGAGAGAGGTTGTTGAGGGTGAAATTGTTCATAGTAGCCATACTTGATACTGACATCAACATTTTCAGCATTGAATAGATTCAATGAGGAAGTGATTGATGGATATGATTCCTTGTGGGGGAGATAAGTCATCTTTAGAGAAGTAATCCATCTTTTATCGCACAATCTTTTTCTTCTTCTTCTTCTGCTGCTGCTTATTAGCTCTCGGGGTTTTGTCTATCAATGTAATGGTTGATGTAATTTGCTTAATGACTGTGTTGAGACTGATGAGTGACTGATGCGACCGCATACTTTTCAATCACTCCCCATTTTGTCTAGATTTTAATTGTTCACCAACGGCTCTTGCTGAAGATCTAATATTTTCTTTAACACTCTCCTTGAAATTCTTGCCCGACCCCCAGTCCTGTAGTGTGGAGGCTGCAAAATTTGATGCAGCAGGTAGAAGATATTTTCTGTCAAGGGGTAGTGCAGAACGAAATAGCCTAGCAAACCAGCTACCATGACCATAGCCAGACATTGTAGTACGCCCCTTGTAATAGTCCAATCCATTGCCTATTTGACGTGGACTCAAAGCATAAAAATAACAATCGATGTCGGGACAGGCAACTGGAATTCTTCTATTGTTCATTTTTTTAGGTGATTGTATCGTCTTTGTCGTTGACAATAGGTCGAAAATGAAATGTAATCACTGCTAGGCCTTTTGAAATTGCTATTGGATCACCTAATTCGGTTCTTAGTGTTAACTGACAGAGTTCCAAATAGGAAGTGTTTACGGGAATATACTGAAGATGCTTTATATTGTAGTGGTGAACATGTTCTTGATTGGTTTTTCGTTCAAGAACTCGTAGGAGGGGAAAATTTGAATTACCATCCCTAGAGGTTTCCACAAATGAAGCGTAGAAAAATATACAAGTGTCCGTGGAGAAGCTGGGTGCATAGTCTGAATAGATAACATGGTCACTACCACTGAAATTGTCTGTCTTAATAATACGTTTTTTAAAACCAAGAACCTTACGTAAATTCTCATTGAGGAAAATTCTTTCATACTCAAATGGATTGGTAATATAAATTCTCCTTTGTTCCGTCGAGTAATTGAAAGTGAAACCACCTTTTTTTCGACTTGCAATTTTTTTGTTGATAACTCGACACAGTTCATGCATGTTATTGTATTCTCTGTAGGGCATGCTAGCAATATGGTCTTGATTAGATTCTAAGGGTGTCAGTGCACATTCATCACCAAATTCAACAGGTCTATTTATTATTTAATATTTACTGCCCTGTCTAATGATGTAATATGTATTTTTGAAAATACAGGAGACCAGATCCACGTCAGAGGCAGCTTGATAATTGACGGTGGGTGAGATTTTTGTCCAAAAATCACTTGTCCTATTCAAGTCAATGTAGAGAGGATCGGAAATGTTGGACATGAAAGTTACATAGAAATCATTGGGCATTGTCAATATCTTCAACACAGATCCAAGAATCAAAATCAGAGTTGTATCCTAGCCAGCGAACAAGTATCTGTTTCTGACCCCTGCTAGTACGTGTCTTTAATATCTTTACAATGCGGTATATTTCAAAAGCTTTTTGAACTTGTGTTAATTAATAGTCGTAAGAACCACCTATAATACCCTCTCCTCGGGACTTACGCATGTGAGCATTTCTGGGTGTAGATATATTAACTTTCCGTACTTAATAAAGTTCGTTATGAAAAAAGTACTTCCTCATTTCAAAACCTGAGGTTTTCTATTAAATCGAACATTATAACACAAACTTTATATATTTCTATTTCTGAACAGTGAGTCAGTTTACTAGTGGTTAATAAATGTTTGTATTTTATCTTGATAAGCCTGATTAGATTAAGTCGGCGTAGAGTTGGAAAATGAGCAAAGAGGTCGTTGATTATAAATCAACACGATTTTATGTAGATCATGAATAAAAGCTGGCATATTTTCAATGTACACTATCTTGAAATTAAAAGTCAAATAGTTCTTATCAATCGTTCGGCCAATGCAGCCTTTATAGGGCTGTGACTATGATAGAGCAGCGTACTATATTTCTCTAGTACTTTTGAAACATGATGATTAACAAATTCACTACCACGATCTGTTTGAATTTTTTATACGAATCCTGTTCGAGAAGACTTTAAAGGGCCTGAGCAACTTCAGCACCTCTCTTTGATCGCAATGGAATTGCATATGCATAGCGACTAAAAATACTGATTACAAGTAGAATGTACTTGTATGGTATCTTGTGACGTCTTTGAAGCTCATCTAGAGTCAGGAGATCTGCTTGCATTATATCCAATGGGTAAAAGGCTTTAGTTTTTAGATATTGATTGGCACGAAGTCTATTATTTCTATGCAGAGTGTAAATTGGCTCATTTTGTAGATAGTCTTGTACACTTTTAGGGATAACACATTTGACTTAGTAAAGAGTTGTTGAGGAGCTTACAATCACCAACCTTCCAATGTTTTATTAAAAACATTTCAGAAAGTCCGTTATATCTAATGTACGCTATGGGTGTTATGTCAGAGCATGGGGTGATTCAGTACTGAGGCGGGTGGTGGTGGTGGGGACGTGGTGGAAATTATTCATATATTGTTACGCTAGCACGTTGGTGTTTCATTAGATTACAAAATTATTTTAAAATCTTCTTCTTCTTCCACTTAATATTTTTTTTTTGATGATGCATCTGCATTTAGTTTTTTTAGGCTTTTTATAATTAAGATAATAATTGTTTGTTAGTTTAATGTATGTTGAAGTTTGCTTAGACGAGTGTTAAATGACATTAATATATTACGTTTTTTAAAAAGGTCTTGCAAAAAAGAGCGTACATTATATATCCTACTATGACATATAATCCCTTCCATATTTATCTCCGATAGAGTATCGAACCTACCCAAGCGGGCGGTTAATAATCGTTTATTTGGTCAACCTATGAGAGGGGCCATATATTTCCAAATTTAAATACAATTGAATACAATTCCTCCTTCTTTAATGTTGTTCCAACAGCAGCAGCAAGAGACTCTTGAGAAGAAGATTCTTTTTTAGGATCAGCAGCAGCAGTGGGCTTTGATCGATAGTGTTTGCCCACTCGACGAAGAGCATCTTGAAGTAAAATCAGTTTTTTATCATCATCAATAGTTTCATTGTCAAGGAATTTACTCAGATTGTCCTCAAAGTGTTCCACGGGTGAGAGAGCGAGTTCTATTGGAGTCAATTTATAGGGTTTTGCCATTCTCTAGAGAAAACTGTTTACAAGTCCTGCAATTATTGGCCGTACAAGTGTGAAAAAGCTACCGCCTGCCTGAAGAAGTCGTTTCCTTTTAAAATTCTTTCCTTTCTTTTTAGATGTCCATGTACGTACACTGGAACGATGTTGCTTTGCCTGTTGCTTAAATACTTCTGGTAGTTGAACATTACCCTCGGTCAAATTTAAAAAAAGTTCAGATATTAGATTAATAAAATCATTGTCAATACCGTGTTTGAGTATTGCTTTTCTAAGCGGAGGTTTTGAAGTGCTTAGAACTGAAAATAAATACCTATTTTCATGTAGTTTCTTCAGTGTCAGGATAGTTACTAATAGGTCTTTTTAGTGTTCACCGGGAGATATACAGTAATTTCAGTGTCGAAAATATCTATGACTACACGCAGATCCTCGGGTGTATTTTGATTAAGATCCAGCAGGATATAACCGTGGGGTTTATTTGTTACCTGATTGTATGCTGAGAGCTGAAATTTAGGGGCACCTGGATATATTTGTTTATTGAGGGTTATTAGCGAGCTAGAATCACGAACAACTCTGTAGATGATATAGTAGGTGCAGTTCAAAGCAAGTGTTCGCATACATTTGCTCTGATGAAAGAGATTGTGTAAAACCAGAGTAACGGAAATCTGTTCATGATGAGAGCGAACAGTGAACAATTGCAACATTTGCTGGGACCATTGTTCAACGGATTCAGCCAGATCGTCAATGATCAGCCAAGAGTTTGGTTCGATAATGTTGAAAACATCAAGTCCCTTTATGAACTGTATCTGCATCGATCCCATGGCAGCAATTGTTTTTATCTTATTGTATGACTCCTGCCAAATACTATAGCAATAGTAGATTTTTTTTGGCTTTTCCACAAACATTTTATCACAATTTTTAATTATTTTTGTTAAGAGTGTTGTTTTGCCCGACATTGAGGGCCCACACAGAAACGATCTGAATGGTGTTTTAAATTGATACATGTTCCTTTCAGCATTTCACTTGAAAAGCTAACTGTAAACCCTAATTGTCTAATGCCTAAATAATTTTTTTTTTTCCATACTACTACTCTGTTCTTCAAGAAGACAAAGACAAAGAAAAAAAATCATATTTTTTTTTCTTTTATTATATGAAAGTAAAAATGTAACAATACATTGAAAAAAAAAACACTTTTTTTTAAATTTTTACATAATAAAAAATAAAAAAACATTTACATAGGTACACAGATAAAAAACACTTTTTTTTTGTTTATAGAGAAAAAAAAAAAACGTTAAATTAGAGAGAGCACTTGAAAAAATACATTTTTTTTTTAAATTTATTTATAATAAAAATAAAACAACAACATTTACATAGGTACAGAGAGAGAAAAACATTTTTGTTTATAGAGAAAAAAACATTAAATTAGAGATGGCACTTGAAAAAAAAAAAATATGCTCTAAGTCCAAAAAAAGATAACTTTGGTGACGGAGCGCCCCCCGCGCTGGCGGCGGCCGCCCCCCCCCCTGGGCCGCGAGGCCCCCCCCCCCCCCCCCCCGGGCCGCGAGGCCCCCCCCCCCCCAAGGTTTTTAGGAAATTAGTTACAGGACTTTATTTAAACCGAGACTTTCCCTGTGGGCCATAAATTCGATCCGGTCGGAAGTTAAATAGTGTCCCAGGGGGTGGGTGGTCACACCATCTTGACAAACATAGACCTTGTCGGAAATGGTACTCATGGCTATTTTCTCTACATTTACAGTATAGTTCCTTTACTTCAACGATCGAATTACCAACAATTTGGCTCGTGGAATTGTATTTTGAACAATACAGTTCCTATAAATGTCCATATTGATATTCTTGTGCACATAGCGCGTGGGTCCTCCTTTGCAGAGTTTCTTGATTTCCTCGTCGTATGTCTGTATAAATTAAACCTTCGGACCGACAAACATACCACGGGAAATCAAGTCACTACCCGTTTCAGATTTTAAAAATAAAAGTTGATTGGGCACCCGACGTTTTACTAGCTCAGGGTAAAGACCAACACTCCACTTGGTGTAGTCCATCCGTGAGCTGAGAATTTCACCGTGCGCCAAATCGTCAAGTAAATGTGGTGTTCTTATTTTGACCAGTAGAGACTCCATGTCACAGTATCAGACCCTGCCGGTACCCTTGTCCGGCCACTCGACACTGTAAAATGATCATTAAAATTAAACAATGGGATGGATTTACATATACAGGTTAGATTTGACTGCTGAACTATTTGTATTCAATACACGGCGTCTTTTTTTCCTAGACAAAAGGACCAGGTCTGTGTGACTGATATTCTGGGACGTTTAATTGGGATTTGCACAAATTCGGTCGTAGTATTCGAAATTTGTCAAGATAACACAACACGTACGCGTGCTAACACTATCATACTGATAAAATAAAGCCGACAACACACAGAGTGTAAAACTTTCTTTTTCGGCTTTTGTCTTTGCTGCAGAACGTTTGCTGACAAAAGTGTCAACAAATGTTTTCAAATAAGGTTTTTGGCTAAATTCGAGTGCCCTGTGAACCTTTGTGAAGGTGAAACAATTTTTGAACATCAATTTTAACGATACATTATGTACAAATATGTTTTTTTTTTTCACAATATCGTAAATAAGTTTTTGTTTTGACGGCACACAATGCCATCCGTACACCTCGAAGTAAAGACTATTGCGACGATTCAAAGAGTCTTTTGTCACAGGTATATTGATAAACGGTACAACAAAATCCTATACTGAATCGTGAAGCTCGACTGGTATATCTCCATCAATTTCAAAAAACCATCCCACCGGTTAATTCTCCTCAACACTGTTGTCAATGTTGGGGAAATGGGGAGCTTGAGGGTCATTGAGCCATTTATAGTCGCCGCAAGGTAGTGCATAATGGGACATGGCCGAGGGGTAGAGAGAATTCATATCGAGGAAAACTGCATTTGATTTTGTCCCCGTCTTCTCCCCCGTTGGATCAGTTTCCAAGATACGGTCCCCGTTAAAAACAAAACCCCCCCTCAGTGACCTCTTGATGAACAGATTCTGATAAATGTAGGGAATCATAAAAATTTTTTCACAACTGCTGGTCGGGATGTGGTACAGATATGTAGGAGGTGAAGAAAAATAATACAACACATAAATTTAACATCCATAGTATGTTTTATCCGTATTTTTAAGTATAATGCCTAACCCTTTTATAAATTCACTCGAAAAATCTAGCCTGCAGTCGTCAAATCCATTTTTACGCCCTCCCGCTGCCCAAACTTTTTTAGCAAAACTGTATTCCTCGGGGGTGCAACTACGATCATGAAGACTGTCGTAAAACGATTCAATTGGAGGAATAGCCTCCTCGGCGAATCTTGACATGGAACAATAATAATCATAAGGATAGATGCCCTTGACCTTTAACAAATCATATAAATCATTTGGAAATTGTTGCTTGAGAAGGGGGAAAGCATTGCAACCGTCATCGTTTTTCTGCACTTGAATTAATTCGCTCAATGATTTGGGGAAAAAACTGTATGAATATAAAAAGCGAATTTTATTCGTGTACTCAACACCGGCTTCAACAAAGTTCCACATAAATTCCAAAACAAGCAACTTTTCCGAGGATATAGATATGATTTTGTACGTAAAGCTGTCTATCACCCATGCATCATCATTCACTGGTCGATTTCTTTGAAGATGTGCCAATGCGGGTAGCACAAACTTCAGATCATAGTTAGAGTTATGTATAAAAACCAGCAGAAAAAGTTGTTGGTTAATTTTGAAATTACAAGAATTGTGAGCCCACCCCCGAAATTTACTTGTTCCCGTTTAATTGGGGTCAATAAGGTTATTGTGGTCATTCACCGCGTCTTTTAGGACAAGGGCACCCCTACGAACCCAACAATGTTTCCCCCTTTCCAGCGCCAAGTGCTCATTATCCAACAATGTCATTGGATAATTAGTATGACGTAATCGCAAAATTGCCCTGTTTTCTGTTTTTATTAGATAAACAAATAACTTTTCTATACTATCCTCCTCGTACATAGTCAAAAAAAACTCTTACCCGAGCATGTTCGTGTTAATTTCGCGTCGGGCATGTGCGTAGGAACACTCAACGAATTTGTGTTCCTTGACGATATTTTACTTGGATGGGTCCGATACCTCAACCAGTCTTGTTTAACAATCCAAAGACACTTTATCAGATTGAAGAAGAGAATTTATAAAATTTTTAAATTGTAAAATGTCTTTGCCTTCTGCCGGCATTTCTATTCTCTGATTTCCATGAAGTTTGCAATGTCCCATGTGATCTGAAAACGTTCTTTCAATTTTAAATGAGGGAAGGCACATGGGGCAATAGAAACGTCCCACATATTTTTTGCCTTCAGATAGGAGTCGATGTATTGCTGTAACGGGGAAAAGATGACCATAAGAATTTACATCTTTGGGAGGTTGGTAAATAATCCATACCCAATTTTTAACATTTTCCACCATCGGTGTCCTCACTGAATAATAAACCCCTTTTTTATTCGGTTTTTTCGCCCCCTCAACAAAGTCTGTGTCATTCTGGAGCACAACTCCCCCCACCCCCCCATATTCCTTTTGGTTTGAGCATATGCGGATTTATGTAAATGAACACGGCTATTTTACCACTAAAAAAAAAAAATTTAAATTAGGGAAAATTTTTCCACCGTTACAAGCAAGTTTGTCGAGATTTTTCATTGATGATTCATTTTTTAATGTCTTATTGGCTGCTGCTAAAAACGCATATTTGAAGCATTGAAGTCCAGTGTCAAAATTAAAACCCTGAACTCCTTTGGTAGTCGACAAATCCGGGTGACATTTTATTTCGTTACCTCGCCCATCCCTTAAAAGAAAGTTTTTTTTAAATCTACTGAGATTCAGATCCATGCGTTCAATGTATAAAATGGTGGACCCACTTCCTCTCTCGCTAAATGTATCCAAAGTTGAAATTAGTTTATTCACCCAGTTGAAAAATTTGTCTTCAAAATCGTTTAGACCTGGGTAAAAAGTCTGGTTACCTGTCGAAAAATGACAATAAAAAATATCCCCTGATGTTCCCTTTTGCAGGTAAACTTTTTGGTTCACTGATGCTTTAATTCCCCCTTGACCTTCCCATTTCTGGATCTGAATATCAATAAGTGCTCGAATTTTGTCGATATAGCTATGGAGATTTTTCACGGGGTCAGTTAAAATAATGCCAGCGTTTTCCTCGGGAAGGCTAAAATCTACCCTGTATGTTTGCAAATGACCTAGATCAGATTCTAACAGATAAAAATCAGGCAATTCCGAGGACGTAGCACTGTTTGCATGTCCTGATCCTGTTTGTTCAATCACATTGGGGGGATGTGACATGAGATCCCCTAGCACGTATTCCAAGGTGTTTGGAGACAATTGGTCAATCCAGCCGGTATTGTCCTCTGATAGAATTTCATTATGAGGACCCGGTTCAAATTTACTTGTAGCATCATCAAATATTCGCGCATGAAATTATCTGCCCACTCTGAGTCCTCAAGCATGTCAATATCACAAGTTAAGTCCTCCAGGCTAGCCATTTCCCTAAAAACATCATTAAGGAATCCCTCATGCCACTTCATATTCTCTAGAACCAGTGTAGGCTCATCTATGAACTCTGCTGGTGGTGACAGAATTGTTTCTGTAAATATACTTGCATCAGCACTCGATTGTGCCACTGGGAGTGCTATATTTTTAATCTGTGTAAAAAAAAAGTTTTATTTTTTATGTAAAATAATCATTATTTTTTTTTATAGTTAATAAACTTTTGTCAATTTCTCATAGTCAATTTCCCACCACCAGAACAATTAAAAGAAGAAGAAAAAAAAGTTACATTGCATCATGTCATTAATAATGTTAACTGAAATTGTTAAAAAAAATATTTTTTTTTTGTCGGCAAAATTTAGTATTATTCTTAGAAGGCTAAGTTCTAAAAATAGACTGATAGAAAAAATTAATGTTTTTATTCCAAATTTTTTTTTAAAATAAAAACGAAAAAGACGGTTCCAATTAAATTCTTTTAGCTTCTTCATCGTAACTGTTAGTGAAACTTGACCATTTTTCGACTGATGCAGTATGCTGTACGAACACTTGCTCCTAAGCTTCAGTTAAAGGAAACGAACTCCATATGTCGGCGGTTGGTGTGTTGTTACTTTCTCAATAATCCGTATTTTCCTCTGTCTTTTGCCAATGGATTTTTTCGACCTGGGCTAAATAAATACTTGTAAAAGAGAAGAACTTTTTTCTCCGTCCATTTCAACAATTAAAATGTTGGATGGTCCTTTTTAGAGCCCCCCCCCTTTAAAATTAATTATTTCATTAAACTGATCGCTTTTTTTATTTAAAATTTAAGTTTTTTTTTTATATTTAGAACTTTGCTAGAATCACTACTTTATATATATTGATTATTTTGATCTGTTAAGAAAAAGAAAAAACTTAGAAAATAATTTTAAGTTTTTTAAAAATATATTAACTTGAGAAAAATTGTGTCTTATTTTTTGAAAATAGAGATAGAAAAAAAAAATTATGTATGTACTCAAAAATTCTGACTGGACTTCTATATCGGAAATCCTTTGCAATACGTGAGGAGGGTTTGCCATGGAGCCAACGCGGGAGTCAGAGGGCTCTGTCACTATAAGTTGGGTGTTCGATGGATTATCCCGATCGTGTGTAATTTTTCTAGAGAATTTGATAACGGACGCTCTTGTGGCCTGTATTAATGAAGGTTCGCCATATCTCATTTTCTTCTCAGAAGGGGGATTATTGCACGTCTCTTCTTCCTTTAAAAAAAAGACAAAAAAATTTAGCATGTAGCAAAAATGCATTTTGGGTTTTTAGAAAATAATTCAGTTTATGTTAGACATTTAAAGTAGTGTAAAAAAAAAACATCTTGATTTCAAAATCAGGCGTTTTGATAGTGGGATGGAGGGGCCTTTTATAAACTGCTCCTCCTTCGAAAAAAGGGGGGAAAACACCCTCTAAAACTCATAGAACTTTAATGAAAATCACATCATCAGAGAACCCTACTATAGAAGTTAAAAGCTCCTATCTGGAGTCTCATTCGAACGGAAATTAAAAAGTTCTAATGTCCTTTTTAAGTAACCCAAAAAAAAAAATGGAGGGCATCTAGGTCCCCCCCGCCCCCACTAATTTTTTCCCCCAGTCATCCGCCGTGACCTCGGACTTAGACAAACCCCGTTTATAGCAAGAGCCGGTGAAATTTAACCCCCCCCCCACAACTCTCACACTCTTTGTAACACGCAAGCTTTTCATTCAAAGCAGAAAAATACATCATGTTAGGAAAAAGCTTTATTTCTGAATGATAATGAACTGTTTTTTTCAAAACAATTAAAACTTGTAAACATACCTATGATGGATAGATTTTATTTACATACTAGATAAAAAGCGTAAACTTTAGCGTAAAGAGCGAATCCTTATGATTTCAAATATATCAGTTTCATCAAGTTTAGCTATAGCGGTCAAAAGTTACGCGCCTGAGAAAAATTTGCCTTGTTTTCGAAAAAAGGGGGAAAACACCTTCTAAAACTCATAGAACTTTAATGAAAATCACATCATCAGAGAACCCTACTATAGAAGTTAAAAGCTCCTATCTAGAGTCCCATTCGAACGGAAATTAAAATTTCTAATGTCATTTTTAAGTAACCCAAAAAAAAAATGGAGGGCATCTAGGCCCCCCGCCCCCACTCGTTTGTTCCCACAGTCAGCCGCCGGGCCCTCGGCCTTAGACACCCCCCGGGTATTGAAAGAGCCTGTTAAATTTACCCCCCCCCCCAAAACTCTCACACTCTTTGTAACACGCAAGCTTTACATTCAAAGCAGAAAAATACAACGTGTTAGGAAAAAGCTTTATTTCTGAATGATAATGAACTGTTTTTCAAAACAATTAAAACTTGTAAACATACCTATGATGGATAGATTTTATTTACATAATAGAAAAAAAGCGTAAACTTTAGCGTAAAGAGTGAATCCTTATGATTTCAAATATATCAGTTTCATCAAGTTTCGCTATAGCGGTCAAAAGTTACGCGCCTGAGAAAAATTTGCCTTGTTTTCGAAAAAGGGGGAAAACACCCTCTAAAACTCATAGAAATTTAATTAAAATCACAACATCAGAGAACCCTAATATATAATTTAAAAGCTCCTATCTGGAGTCCCATTCGAACGGAAAATAAAAATTTCTAATGTCCTTTTTAAGTAACCCAAAAAAAAAAAAAATGGAGGGCCTCTAGGTCCCCCCCTCCGCCACTAATTTTTTCCCAAAGTCCTCCGCCGTGACATCGGAATTAGACAAACCCTGTTTATATCCAGAACCTTTTACATTTAACCCCCCCCCCCCAAAACGCTCCCCCGCGTTTTACCACGCCCGCTTGTCCTTAAAATCAGAAAAAAAAATCCTGGTAGGAAAATTCGTTATTTATGAATGATAATGAACTGTTTTTAAAAACAATTAAAACTTGTAAACATACCTATGATGGATAGATTTTATTTACATAATAGAAAAAAAGCGTGCTTTGACATTTCTATCGAATACAGTCGTCATATTCTTAAGATTTTGTATTGTTGGAGGGGAGGGGGCTGTCCCTCTGAAATTTGAATTTACTAGTAAAACGTTTTTCTTTATTTTTTGGGGGGGGGGAAATAAAAGAATTAAAAGTGTACTCACATTGAAAATAGACAAAACCATTGTTTTCAAAAGTTAAAAATATATGGTGTAATATAAAAAATGTCTTAATGCATAATTAAAATTTGAATGCAGTGTTGGGAAATTATATCGGGTTTTTTTTTTTAAATTAATTAATTTTATTCATGACAAGTTTTTTTTTTTTTTTTTTTTTTATAAAAACGACTAATAAATTTATTTTATTTGAAAAAACACCAAATTTATCTAATCGAATGACACACAAAAAATAGATGTAATAAAAAAAAAAAAATGTATATTCCTTGAAAGAGTGTTATGACCTGTTTACCTACTAGAAGAACCTGTTTGGTACAGGGGCCCCATAGAATCGCTACGAGCTAGTCTACTTATACATAATCTGATATTTAATACTCAAAATGATAATATTATTTGATTTATTAAGGTTATGAAAGTAAAAACATTTATATTTTTTAATATAAATAAAAAAAAACAAAGTAAAAACCCAAATATTTTTTAGGGGACAAAGATAAAAATTGGTGGGGGGGGGGCAATAAAAAACAAACATATTTTATTTGATAATTTGAAAAAGCAGTGTGCAGAAAATAAAGAAAAGTTAGGATATAAGAGGGGTACCCGGACCCGCGGTACCCCCCCCCCCCCCTCCGTGTATGTCCTTCTAATAGTGTTAGAGGATAAGATAGGCAGTCGCTGGTTGATTTTGCTAAAATGGCAGAAGTTAAATAGATAAAACATATATCATTTGGTTCACTATCCAGTGTTCTTCCCAAATGTAATAATACCTACAATTGTGATTACTTGTAATCTCTGCCCCCCCCCCCCATACTGAGGCAAGATAGAGCCCTAGGGAGCAATTCTGCCTATTAAATCAAGCACTTCGATCTAGATATTTATCTCCTGTATAGTATACTTGTTTTGCTACCTATGCCTATTCATATTTATTAGAGGCGATAGGGTACCATAAAATTGATTTTGCAAGCTCCAGTGTCGGCTGACAGTCAAAAAGACAAAGTACCCATTAGAGAATTTTGGCGGGGGACTAGCCAGCATCGAGAGCTGTAGAGTATTCATGGCTTGACTGTGAATTTGACTGAAAAGACAGTGAAACTTTACGTCCCTTTTGTCTGGGAGCTTGTCAAGCAAAGGGAGTGACACCACAAGCGAGTGACACTCTCAAAGCGACCAAATTGTGCAAATTGTAATTCCTTTGAGCTGATTATTAGCGCTTTCTTAGCAGGTATGCTAGAATATTTTTGGGACTGCCTTTTCCTGAACTTAAAAAAAAGATTCTGCTACATTTAATCATAGAAACCAAAATTCAGACTTTCTGGCGATGTTAAGTTTTATTCAAAGTGAATATCCCTATCTCCATCACAAAAAATGAGCAGTTTGAGAGTTTTCTAAGATTTCTGAGAAAGTGGGTACTGGCTTTTAGTTTTCTGTCATTTATTCAGATCTCTATATGTTATGGAAAAACTGTACCATCAGTTCTATACAGTTTGGTCACACAAACTGAAAAAGTTCATAATAGACGAGACAGGGTAATCCTTTAAAGTATTAAATAAAAAAAACAAGTGTTTTTAACTGAAAATAAGGAGCGACATTAAAACTTTAAACCAACAGAAACTATTCCGTATATGAAAGGAGTTGTCCCTTCATCAACGGCCCACTCTTTACGCTAAAGTTTTTTGTTGTTTAAAAAAGTAAAGTTGTGAGAAAAAGTCAAACGTTAGCGTAAAGAGTGAGGCATTGAAGAGGGGACAGCCCCTTTCATATACAAATAAATTTCTGTTCGTTTTAAGTTTTAATTCGCTCCTTACTTTCAGTTAAAAAAACTTGTTTTTTTTAAATTTAATTTCTTAAAGTTTTTGAATTGATGCAGATTTGAGTTTGGCTCACCGTACATGAATATTTAAAACAAAATTTGACTATTAGTTTTACTTTTTTTTAACTAATAATGACCTTATAATAATCTAAGTTTTATTTTTGTTCCATTTATTTAGGAATGACTCCTGAACCACAAAGGCTGTTTAATTAGAATAATAAACTCTTTTAAAAGTTAAAAAAAAACGTCAGCGTAAGAGTGAGCTATTGAGGAGGGTAAACCCACTTATATACATAATATTTTCTGTTTGTTTTACGTTTTAATGCTGCTCCTTACTTTCAGTTGAAAAAAACTTGTTTTTTTATTTAATTTCTGATTATTTTTTTTCAAATAATTCTGGGAAATCCACCGCCCTTCATGGAAGTTCTCTTCTCCCATGAAAAATTCCTCCGTGAAAGGATTTTTCCACATAATCTCCTCCCTCCAAACCCCCCACCCCCTCCCCCACTAGAAAAAATCCCCCTGAAAACGTCTGTTAACCAGTACTAAATGTAAACAATGGGCAAAGCTCAAAACTTGCAGCCCTTCCCTCAGGAACTTTCGGGGATTAATTCGTCCTCAAAGACAGTTATTATATTTTTTGAATATGCTGAACAAAATCACTATCTCAAAATTTTGATCTGATGACTTTGAGAAAAAAAGTTAGCTTGGGAGGGAGCCTAGTTACCCTCTAATTCTTTTGTCACTTAAAAACGACACTCGAACTTTTAATTTCTGTTTGAATGAGCCCTCTCCCGATCTTTTAGTACCAATGGGTCGATACGATCACCCCTGGGGAAAGAAACAAAAAAAAGGAACTCAAATAAACACGCATTCGTAATCTTTCTTCTGGCAAAAAAAATACAAAATTCCACATTTTCGCAGATAGGAGCTTGAAACCTCTACAGTAGGGTTACCTAATACGCTGAATCTCATGGTGAGACTTTCAATAAGATTCCATAATTTTTAGAGGGTGTTTCCCCCTTTTTTTGAAAATAAGGCAAATTTTCTCAGGCCCATAACTTTTGATGGGTAAGCCTAAACTTCATAAAACTTATATAATTAAAATCAACATAAAAATCCGATTATTTTGATCTATCTTTTGGTATCCAAATTTTGTTTTTTAGAGTTTCGGTTACTATTGAGCCGGGTCACTCCTTACTTACAGTTCGTTACCACGAACTGTTTGACTTGATCACCTTAAGCCATTCCAAGTTCCGCGTGGCGAAGCCTATATCCAAAATTAGTGTATCGATAAAAAGCCACGCTTTCATTCTATATAAAAGCAAGACATCTCTAAAAAATGTAAAGAGCTGACAGAGAAAAGTAAAAAAAAAAAAAAAATTACCTATTTACTCAAAACAAAATTTCATGAGGCTAGTGGCTCGAATTTGAGACTAAAAGCCAAGTTCTTAAGATTAGTGGTTCTAGTGCCATTCTGTTAGGGCTAATGACCCATTAGGCTAGACTAATGCGTTCCATTTTTAAAGTGACCGTGAGACTGGTGGAAAGCTTTGTTACTCTCAGTTTGCAATCGTGATTTACAAGATTTGAATCGGTTGTTATATTTCCATTTCGACATTAATAACAATTATCTATATAGCAAAAATAACAGGATTCTAAAGGAAACTAAAAAAAGGGGATCGGAAACTGGCAAAATGAGGTACTGATAACTTTTAAAAGTGACTGGAATAAAGGATAAACACAGCTAAAAGAAGTTAAGATACTTCTATGATATAGCCCCTATCGCTCGAATGATTCATTCATTGACACTTCATAATGTGCAGAATAATTGTACCTAACACATTAGGCACGCAGACCCGTTATACTTTACCCCGACTCCCCCTAATAAGCAAATATATAGCCCAAATTTGTTTATAAAGTATTATATTTTTCATACTTAGGCTATTTCATTAGGATTGAGCGTCAGAGAAACATAGGCTATTAGAAGACTATTAGGTAAGGGCTATATCATACAAGCACCAAAGTTAATGTTTTCTTAAGTATTAAAAGGAATAAAATGGAACCTTGAATAAAAAAGAAGACCTTGATTTGAAGAAATTCGATTTGCAAGACGACCACTAGGCAAACAGATCCGCTATACTTTACCCCCTCCCCCCTAATGTGCGAATATATAGCCCAAATTCGTATCTGAACTATTATATTTTATCCTTTTTTGTTTTATTTCATTAGTATTAACGAGACTTGACTTATCGCGTGCTTACCGGAATCTAGACAAGTACCAATATTTCTTTTCATTTTGACCTTTGGAGCGAAAACATGTCTTCTCCACCATGCAACACCGAAAGACAAATCGAGCGCAACCTATAGCAACCAGCTCATTAAGATATCGGTTGCTTTCTAAGAAAACTTTTCGTTCTTGGAATTTAGAGCAATTCGAAATAAGATTAGCTTCCGGAGATCTAATGAGGATTGAACCTGATATCGTTTATTGAAACGTGACAAACTCGGAATACATATGAAACACATAAATACCTCATTGGTGTTATTTCTTCTTTTTTTCGTGAAACTCGAGCCGAAGCACATAATATTTGACAGTCCTATTTGACCTTCTTGCAGAAATTAGAGGGATATGGAAGGCTTAGAGAGGGAGAAAACAAGAAATAGAGAGAGAGAGAGAGAGAGAGAGAGAGAGAGAGAGAGAGAGAGAGCAACTGTGCCTCTGAGATCATTGATTGGTTAGATAATGAGATATGTAACCTAATATCTGAGATAATTGGTTACAATTTATGTGTCGCCAAACATACGAACTAAATAAGAATTTTAAATTGTTGCTCTTGCCCTCTCCTCCTTAAAGTAAACAATGTTGATGCGCTTACTCGAAAAGCTGATAAGAGAAAAACTACCCAAATAAATTCATGAAAATTTTGGGGATGGGAGATAAGACATACTATCCAAAATCTAAACGGGAGCAATTTTTTCAATTAAAATACAAAAAAAGGGTATTTTTCAAAGGAAATTAAAGAAAGATTTCTCTAATATAGGGAGGGGGGAAATGCACCTCCCCCAATTGTCGGTCACAGTTAAGCTGGACTTGTAAACAAGAGCGTGTACAGAAACTTTTCAGGGGGTTCCAATAATATTTTTGGGGGAATGATAATAAAAAAGCAAATTTTATTTGATAATCTGAATAAATAGTGGCTGGAGATTCAAGAAAATTTAGAATTTCGGAGAGCCTGACCTCAGGTCCTCTCCTTCCCTCCCTGCGTAAGCCCTTGCTTACAATTACTCTTTTTATCGCACTTTCAAATAAGAGCAAAATTAGAAGCAGATATGACGGAAAATCTCAAGACAAAAACGTTACTATTGAAGAAGATCCGGACTAACTTTTAATTTATGGCTTAATTTCGGCTAGATATTTCAATAAACGGTCCAAGATATCAATTTACTAGGATTAGTACGTAAAAATTATAACTTAGGATTAGATTAAACTTTATTTATAATCAAGAACTAAAATAGGTCTTTTTTTTGCTCTACGTTCTACGTTAAAGTCTGATCATGCCATCGTTTTGTCATCAATATGCCTAAAGGCCGTATCTGACAATTTTACGCATCTGAGATAATTGTCAAAACCGTTTGCTTTTTTTCTTTGGTAGAAAACAAAATACAATTTTACTGACATAAATCATAAATCCCTACACTAGGGATAAATTTAAAATTTTGCTAAGGCACAGCGTTTAACTACATAAAAATTCTTAAAGGCATCCTAAGCACATAGCTATAAAAAAAAAAAAAAACACATAAATATTCCTAGAAGCATTCTAGACGAATTGAAATAATGATAATAATAATAAATCAGCAAGTAGAATTATGTTCAATCACACTTTGATCTTCTTAATCCACTCCGCCCTATAGATTCTCCCTTTGAGAACAGCTTAGCAAATCGTTTTTGGCAGCTACTTGAGATGAGTAAAAATTTCAGATACTACTGTTAGGCATGACAGCTACGAATTCTTCTACTAGCCAAAGTTTTTAAACTTATGGTTTTTGAAGCTTTTATGAGGGAGTGTGTTGGTGCTTCAGGAATAACAAAATAATTTTAAAAAATGCGGTTGCTAGTTGGTGACATTTTTGTCATGGATCAATAAAAATATCAGGTAAGCAGGCAGAGTCAGGTAGACATTGGCGTCAATTGGAGGAGAAGGTGAGAATTTAGACTTAGTTGTGTTTATTGAAGTTTAACAAACTAAACTAACATAATTTAATCTAAGCTGACTTTAACTTTTACCATCATAGCTTGCATAAGACTGAAAAGCGGACTCGCAGAGCTAATTGAATCTAAGCAGAGAAAAAGGAATTTCTGACATTCACCGGTGGATGTCGACATTAACCAAATTTCAGATATTCACAGCAACATAACGACAGCACTAGAGCAGAAAAAAAAATAAGCAAAAATCTCTAGTGTTTTATTAACCTTTATATATATATATATATATATATATATATATATATATATATATATATATATATATATATATATATATATATATATATATATATATATATATATATATATATATATATATATATATATATATATATATATATATATATATATATATATATATATATATATATATATATATATATATATATATATATATATATATATATATATATATATATATATATATATATATATATATATATATATAAAGAACGATGTTGGCACATTGTATTTTTTTTTCCATACCAGGGCACTTCGTATCGAAGGAGTTGTCGTAGGAACTTCGAAAAGGGCTCATTCGATTGGAAATCGGAGTAGGTAGAGCCAATTTTAATAGCCGAAAGTTATTGGAGGGCAACTAGTCCCCCCCCCAACGCCCATCATTCCAACAAACACATGCAATAAAAATTTTGAGACAGCCATTTTGTTCAGCGTAGTTGATTTCCAGATAGAAAATATGTTTTTGAGAAGGAAAATTCCCCACAGCCCTCGGGGCAAGGGTTTTAAGTTATGCCCGGAGGCCACATAAGAACAATATTGGCAAAACGTCGCATATATTGTTTTTTTTTCTCTTAGACTAGGTTACGTTATATTAACGGCGTTGTTGAAGATCATATAGGCACCGCTTATTCAATCGAAAATGTGAGGGGAGTGTGCTCTTTTTGATATTCGAAAGTGATTGGAAAGTAATTAAAACCGATTCAACACCCACTATGTCCCGAAACACATCCAATCAAAATTTTGAGACCGCCATTTTGTTCAGCATAATTGATTTCCAGATAGAAATTGTGTTTTTGAGGAGGATACTCCCCCACAGTTCTCAGGGCAAGTGTTGTAAGTTATGCCCTGGGGATATATAAGGTTTTTATAGAAGGCGTTGTCGTAGAAACTTCAAAAAAGGCTCATTCAATTGGAAATTCCAAGGGCTAGTGCCCTTTTTAATTGCCGAAAGTGATTGGAGAGCAACTAACCCCCTCTTACGCCCATCATTTCCCAAAACACATCCAATTTAAATTTTGAGATAGCCATTTTGTTCATTGTAGTCTTAAGTTCTGTAAGTTAGGTCTTTGAGGATGACAACCCCCTCACAGCCCTCAGGGCAAGGGTTGTAAGTTATGCCCTGGGGGCATATAAGGTTTTTATAGAACGCATTGTCGTAGAAATTTCAAAGAGGGCTCATTCGACTGGAAACTGAAATGGCTAGTGCTCTTTTTAATAGTCGAAAGTGAATGGAAGACAACTAACACCCCTTCCACACTCACCATTTCCCCGAACACATGCAATAAAAATTTTGAGATAGCCAATTGGTCCCAAGCCGTTCAAAGATCAGTAAATTATACCTTTGAGCAAGACACTCCCCCCACAGTCTTCAGGGCAAAGGTTATAAGTTATACCCTGGGGGCATATAAGGTTTTTATTAAAATCTTTGTCGTAGAAATTGAAAAAAGGCTCATTCAATTTGAAATTCAAAGGGCTAGTGCCCTTTTTGATAGTTGAAAGGGATTTGAGGGCAACTAAACCCCCTCTCACGCCCACATTTTCTCCGAACACATCCAATCAAAATTTTTAGATAACAATTTTATTCAATGTAGTTGAAAGTTTTGGAAATTAGATCTTTAAGGATGACGACCCTTCCCCCCACCGCCCCCCCCCCCACAAAGGGCTAGTGCCCTTTTTAATAATTGAAAGTGATTTAAGGGCAACTAACCCCCCTCTCACACCCACCATTTTTCCAAACACATCCAATCAAAATTTTCAGATATCCATTTTGTTCGACATAGTTGAGAGGTCTGGAAAAAATTAGATCTTTTAGGATGATAAACCCCTCAGAGCCCTCAGTGCAAGGGTTGTAAGTTATGCCCTGGGGGCATATAAGGTTTATATAGAAAGTTGTTGTAAAAATTTCAAAAAGGGTTCATTTTATTGGAACTTGAAATTGCCCTTTTTAATAGTCGAAAGTGAGTGGAGAGTAATTAGCCCCCCTCTTACACCCACCATTTCCCCAAAAACAGTCAATCAAAGGTTAGAGACAGCCATTTTGTTCAACGTAGTTGAAAGTTCTGGAGATTATGTATTTAAGAATGACAAACCCCCCAGAGCCCCAAGGGCAAAGGTTGTAACTTCTGCCCTGGGGGCATATATGGTTTTTATAGATAGTTTAGTCGAAAAAATTCAAAAGGGGCTCATTCAATTTGAAATTGAGAGTGCTAGTGCCCTTTTTAATAGTCGAAAGTGATTGAAGGGTAACTAACCCCCTCTCACGCCCACCATTCCTCCAAACACATCCAATCAAAATTTTCAGATAGCCATATTGTTCAACGTAGTAGAAAGTTCTGGAAATTACTTCTTTGAGAATGATACCCCCACCCCCGTTATGCCCTGGGGGCATATAAGATTTTTATTGAAAGTTTTGTGGTAGAAACTTCAAAAGGGCTCATTTAATTGGAAATTGAAAGGGCTAGTGCCATTTTTAATAGTTGAAAGTGATTGGAGAGCGACTATCACCTCTTTCACGCCCACCATTTCCCCAAACACATCCAATCACAATTTTTAGATAGCCATTTTTTTAATGTAGTTGAAAGTTCTGGAAATTAGGTCTTAGAGGATGACAACCACCCTAACAGCCCTTAGGGTAAGGGTTGTAATTTATAGAAAACGTTGTTTTTTTTTAAAAAAAGGGCTCATTCGATTGGAAATCGAAAGGTCTAGTGCCCTTATTAATAGTCGAAAGTGATTGGAAGGCTTGACATTTTTATAGTAAAGATCGATGTGGGTATAATGTATTATTTATTGTTGTTGTTTAGACCAGGGCACTTCGTATCGAAGGAGTTGTCGTGGGACCTTCGAAAAGGGCTCATTCGATTGAAAATAGAAAGGACTGATGCCCTATTTAATAGTCGAAAGTGATTGGACGGCAACTAATCCCCCTCCCACGCTCCCATTTTCCCATTATGTTTAAAAACTAAATGTTGCTTTAAGATTAAATCAAAATGCAGTGTGTTGTAATCTTTCTGGATTCACCTCTCTGTGAATTGTCTACTTCTCTTTAAAGTGTGACTTCTTCTCTTTGGAGTCTTATGGTAGCGTTGGCCTATTATCTGGGTTCTACCGGTGGAGGATGTCTAGAGTCTCTAACCATCATATAGTTTATGTTTAGAGTATAAAATATTTATTTATACATATAATACAGTGAATGTACATATGGCGAGGACAGATACAGAATTAGAACTGGTTCAAGTACTCTAAATTGGTAGCTTATATTCAGCACAATATGCAGATACACATCCGGACATTTGACAGAACTGCTCTATTTTAATCTGTCAACTTCCAGGAATTACAGAAAATATTCAGAATTAATATAGTTATCAAGGAAATGGGATTTGATTAGGAACTGGACCTTTTGACAGATACTTAGAATTTTAATTTTAGGTTTCAACCCCAAAAAAAACCCACTTCCAAAGTTTACAGATTTTCCCCGGGGTTTTCAAATTTTTTTTAAAAAAAAAGAAGATTTTCTATCCTCAAACAAAGGTGCACTTAACTAGAACATAAAATAAAATACTGCCACTAAAACTGAATAAACAAGACACAAGAAAATATTTTCCCAATTGACACTTTCATTTCACTTTATATTGTCATGCTAAGTTTGCTTAAAATTCGTATAGCTACGCCTAATAGAAAAATTTGCACATCGTCAGAATATCTTTTAAAAGAACTTAAATTTGATCAGAACACTTAAACAAAAATGATAATCTTCAACTGAAACACAATGAGATTTTCCTTTACTTTCCTTTTACCAAAGCTCTAATTCCTTTTTTCTTCAAATTATTTGGTTCTTTTACTATTTATAAGATATCAAAAGGAAGTAAATACTTCATTTGAGAAAAGTTGTCACATAGCTTTCGCCTGTCATTTATATCTATCTATTTTTCCTATTTCAAAGAAAGAATTTCTCCTGAGTAGTAAGGCAATAGGGAATCCAGCCAGTGATTGCGTAATATGCCTTACCAGGGTCATTTGCCTATTACAATGAACTCTACATGGCTTGGCAGACATGTTTTTTATTATGAAATCGATTTTTTGTGTGTCAGTCGATTAGAGAAAGCTGGTGGTTAGTCCAATATAATAACTTGATTGGTCGGTTTTCTAAAAACGTTATTGCGATAGGATTACTCAATTTACATCTTAGTGTTAACTGGGACGATGACTTAGTCTAATTGCGTAGGTACTAAAGGAATATTTGAAGGTGGAGAAAAAAAAAAGGGGTAATTAGTGATTGGATAATTTTAACAAGAAATGACTGAAAAGTGTTTTGGAGGAGATGGGATGAATGTGTACTGTATAATACACAAGTGATGATTTGCACAGTGTTGTCAATTTTAAATAGTTTAGAAATAAAAAAAATTAACAAGAAATGGCTGAAAAGTGTTTTGAGGGAGTTGAGTTGCACGATGGTTGACTTGCACGAGGGTTCAGTTACATGCGGATTCAGTTACACGGGGATAGTTAAATGGGGTCGAGTTGCACGAGGATTCAGTAGCATGGAGGTTCAGTTATACGGGGTTTCGGTTATACAGGGGTTCAGTTACATGGGGTCGGTGGTCGTTATAATACACAAGTTCCATTTGAACAGTGTTGTGAGGTCCCCTACCACAACCCCAAAGGGCTCCATTCCCCTCCCCCCCACCCATGTATTAGCGAAGTTACTCTGTGGTCGTTATAATACACAAGTTCCATTTGAACAGTGTTTTGAGGTCCATTACCACAACCCCAAAGGGCTCCGATCCCCCCACCCAAACCCCGAGGGAAACCCCCGGTCCTCAAAGGTTCTCTGGGCTCCCAAAGGGCACCCGGCGCTCCAATGGCTCTGAGCCTCCATTATAATACTTTTTAAGGCTTTATTATATCTTTTCAGAAACTCTAGTTTTTTGAAAGAAGATTATGAAAAATACAATTCTCTGGTTCAAATGTGAAACATAAGTTCATTTTTGGATCAAAAAAATAAACTATTTCTATAGAATCTGAGCTAATAAGGGTTTTTTACCGTAAACTCTAGTTTATTGAACTAAAATTAAATGAACCTTACAGTAGGATGTCCGCTACTATCCTAAGCTTCAGCTGAAGCTAGCTTCAAACATTGAACCTAAAAGATTCAAATTACCATAGTTACGAAGTGTTTATAGAATTGGTGGTCTTTAAAAAGACCGTTGGATAGTCATGAGTGTGATGACTATTGTAAAAATTCATCGTTGTTTGTCATCCACTCAGTATGATTCCAATCTATGTCAGGGATTTGTTTGTTCTTCTTCTTCTTCTTAGGATATCTCACAAACATATTCCGAGAAGGAATATCTATTGGTACCCATTTACTAAAAAATCGAACCTCGTCCTCTGGGTTATGTATCTTACTCGGAAATATCTCACAACTAAAATCTTCCAAGTTGAATAATGGTATATTTGATTTGCATTTCTCGATTAAAAGTTTGTCAGTGGGCACATTCCCTTTTGTCTACAGTGCTGTTACGCCAAAAAAACAGCATATATCTCTGACTTCCTCCTGTACTTAGGATAAATCCGTCCCTTTGTTGTAGGATGGAAAAATCATTACATTATATAAACCTTTTTTTTTTATAAAGTGTAGTGTTCTGCGCCAGCTCTCTTTATATTAACCATACATATTTTAGTTTACGTACCATTGATAACAAGAGACCTCTTGAAGATCCGTAATCAACAGTAGAAATGCTCATTCGAAAATCACTCCACACGCCGATTTCTTCACGCCAATATATTCACAGTCGAAAACCCCATACATCTTTGAAGTTTTATTGATAGAATGGTTATTCAAACTGTTTAAAGTTCCAAATTGAAACTACATTATATACTAAAGAAACTGAATATATTAACATCTAAAACAAGAATTTTTATGTAACGATTTCTTCAAATAATAACAAGAGGATTTGTCTTTACACTGCTCACAGTGTGGAATGTGTTACTAAAATTTCGTTTAAAGAAATTAAACACCATTCTTATCAGATTCAAACGCTTAATACCCACAAGCATATGCGGTAATGGTTAATTATTACGAAAATCATACGGGAGAGGAATCTATATCTTGGGGATTAAAAGAAATTAAAGTTCTTCCTATCAGATTCAAACGCTTAATAGCCGAAGCTTATGCGACTCAAATTTCTTTTTAGAGTGCTAACGTGTATCTGTTGAAATAATTTAACTCCAGTTTCAGAATTCCTATCCAGTCGAACAGTAAAGCAACAACAAACCTCCATGGAGAGATCCTTCCACGTAACCCCTCCCCAGTTTTTGGGAAACAAGGTGAAAGTAAAGTGCAACTCGTATAAATGAAACCTAAGACGAACAAAAACTATAATAATTAACCGAGTCAATCTCAAAACGACCAGAAATTAACATAAGTTGGGGGCAAAACCCAATATGCTTTCCCAAGACACGAACAAAATTTGCACTTTACTGAAAAAATACAAATGGTCTTTTATTTCGCTAAACTTGGTGAGCTGTTTTTTAACTTAACTTTATAGAAACTTCAATAGTTTAAACGAGATAATTTCAAATTTTTTTATAGAAACTGCATTAGTTTAAACGAAAAGTAGTAAATGCAATTTAATTTTGATTTTGTACTTCAGTCATTTTTATAGAAACTACAATAGTTTAAACTAAATAATTTTAAATTTGTTATTGAAGCTGTATTAGTTTAAATGAAAAGTAGTAAATGCAATTTAATTTTGATTTTGTAATTCAATAATTTTTATAGAAACTGCACATTTTTTGTTACCAAATTCTGGTCTAGATTTACCTTGTGCCCTTTTCAAGTGACCGAAAAAATTGGAGGCAAAGTAGGCCCCCTCTCACGCTCATGTTTTCCCAAAGCCACCTGATCAAAATTTTGAGATAGCCATTTTGTTCAACATGCTCGAAAAATTTAATAACTATGTCTTTGAGGATGGCTTAATCCCCCACAGTCCTCGGGAGAAGGGCTGCAGGTTATGAACTTTGTCCAATTTTTACATATAGTATTGGTTATTGGGAAGCATACAGACGTTTTCAGGGAGATTTTTTTGTGTGGAGGGGGGGAGGGTCGGGGGAGGGGTTACGTGGAAGGATCTCTCCATGGAGGAATTTTTCATTTGGGAAGATAATTTTTCGATCAGAAATTAAATATAAAAAAAACAAGTTTTTTCAACTGAAAGTAAGGAGCAACATTAAAACCTAAAACGAACAGAAATTATTACGCATATGAGTTGATTCGCCCCCTCGTCAATACCTCACTCTTTACGCTAAAGTTTTTTTTAGTACTTTCAAATTTATTCTAATTAAACGCCCTTTGTTATTCATTCTTAAATATTTAGAACAAAATTCGAACTGTAGCGTAAGGAGCGAGGTATTAACGTGGGGGCGAACCCCTTATATACGTAATAATTTCTCTTCGTTTTAAGTTTTAATGTTACTCCTTACTTTTACTTGAAAAACTTATGTTTTTTTATTTAATATCTAACAAAAAACAAATTAATTTTTAAATTTTCAGGTATTTCTCTAGTTTGAATTAAATAGCTTTAGCGATTCTGAACTAAACTTAAAAAAAAATTTCAAATTTCTTTCATGTCTTAAAGACGTTGCTTATTTTTATAAGATAAGGAATCCGGTAATGATGTTAAAAAATTTTCCACTTCAGTTCTTTATTTCACAAAGTCATAAAGAAATTTAAAGTTCTATTCTAAATTTTTCGGTGGAAGATAGAGAAAGTAATATCATAGTTTTGAATATTTTCCCGGGAGATAAGAAGTTCTACTTCAATTTAAAATTTTCTCAACGAAGTGAAGAAAAGTTCAACTTCTTTTCTGAATTTTCTCTATTGAAAAGAAATAATTTATTAATTAACTCTATTTTTAGAGTTAAAATAAAAATTTTTCACTTCAGTTCTTTTTTTCACAAAGACATAAAGAAATTTAGTTTTGTTCGAAGTTTTCAGAGGGAAGATAGGACAAGTAATCCAATGGTTTTGAATATTTTTAGGGAAGATAAAAAGTTCTACTTCAATTTTAAATTTTTCACAGAAGATAAAAAGTTCAAGTTCTCTTCTGAATTTTACCAAAGAACACAATTCAATTCTAATTTTCCTGGGAAAATGAAAATTTTCCACTTCAATTCAGAATTTTTTAAAACAATAAAAAACTTTTCGCTCTTTCTCGAATCTATCCATTTTTTAGAGTCCTAACTCTCTCACAACCAACTTCAGACTCATCAGAATGTTTTTTGTTAGATATTAAATAAAAAAACATAAGTTTTTCAACTAAAAGTAAGGAGTAACATTAAAACTTAAAACGAACAGAAATTATTACGTATGTAAGGGGTTCGCCCCCTCGTTAATACCTGGCTCTTTACGTTACAGTTCGAATTTTATTCTAATTCTTTAAGAATGAATCACAAAGGGCGTTTAATTAGAATAAATTTGAAAGTACTAAAAAAAAACTTTAGCGTAAAGAGTGAGGTATTGACAAGGGGGCAACCCCCGTCATATGCGTAATAGTTTTTGCTCGTTTTAGGTTTTAATGTTGCTCCTTACTTTCAGTTGAAAAAACTTGTTTTTTTTTATTTAATTTCTGATCGAGAAATTATCGTCCCAAATGAAAAATTCCTCCATGGAGAGATCCTTCCACGTAACCCCTCCCCCGACCCTCCCCCCCCGCTCCACACGAAAAAATCTCCCTGAAAACGTCTGTATACTTCCCAATAACCAATACTATATGTAAACATTGGACAAAGTTCATAACCTGCAGCCCTTCTCCCGAGGACTGTGGGGGATTAAGCCATCCTCAAAGACATAGTTATTAAATTTTTCGAGCATGTTGAACAAAATGGTTATCTCAAAATTTTGATGAGGTGGCTTTGGGAAAACATGAGCGTGGGAGGGGGCCTAGTTTCCCTCCAATTTCTTCGGTCACTTGAAAAGGGCACAAGGTAAATCTAGACCAGAATTTGGTAACAAAAAATGTTCAGTTTCTATAAAAATGACTGAATTACAAAATTAAAATTAAATTGCATTTACTACTTTTCATTTAAACTAATGCAGCTTCAATAAAAAATTTGAAATTATTTCGTTTAAACTATTGCAGTTTCTATAAAAATGACTGAACTATAAAATCAAAATTAAATTGCATTTACTACTTTTCGTTTAAACTAATGCAGTTTGTCTCGCTCTTCTTATCAGATTCAAACGCTTAATATCTCAAGCATATGCGAGTCAAATTTCACCTTAAAGCCCCAACGTATCTGATGAAGTAATTTAAGTCTTAGGATCAATTTCATAGGGACGCTCGATACCCTTAAAATGTCTGATTCAAATTATTAAATCTATGGAAATTCTTGATTATGTAATTCAGTCACTTTTACAGAAACTGTACATTTTTGTTACCAAATTCTGGTCTAGATTTCATTTTTACAGAAACTGTACATTTTTCTTACCAAATTCTGGTCTAGATTTACCTTTGATTAGGGAAGCTGTAATAATAAATGAAAAGTTATACTATTAAAATCAATTTGCTAGTAACAACTCATTGCACTACAAAACCATCTGATGTAGTCAAGGCTATGTTTAATCAAGAAAATATCTGAATGCATTTAAGGTATAGTATGAATGGCTTGCAAAAAAAAAAATGAAAATACTACTTCTAGTAACAACTCACTGCACTACAAAACCATCTGATGTAGTCACGGCTATGTTTGATCAATAAAATATCTGAATGCATTTAAGGCATAGTATGAATGGATTGCAAAAAAAAACAAGAAAATACTACTACTACTAAAAACTCACTGCACTACAAAACCATCTGATGTGATCACGACTATGTCAAAAAACACGAAAATACTTCTACTAGTAACAACTCACTGGGCATTTACTACTTTTCGTTTAAACTAATGCAGTTTGTCTCGCTCTTCTAATCAGATTCAAACGCTTAATATCTCAAGCATATGCGAGTCAAATTTCACCTTAAAGCCCCAACGTATCTGATGAAGTAATTTAAGTCTTAGGATCAATTTCATAGGAACACTCGATACCCTTAAAATGTCTGATTCAAATTATTAAACCTATGGAAATTCTTGATTATGTAATTCACGAAAATACTACTACTAGTAACACCTCACTGCACTACAAAACCATCTGATGTAGTCACGGCTATGTTCTATCAAAAAAATATCTGAATGCATTTAAGGTATAGTATGAATGGCTTGCAAAAAACATGAAAATACTACTACTAGTAACAAATCACTGCACCACAAAACCATCTGATTTAATCACGGCTATATTTGATCATGAAAATATCTGAATGAATTTAAGGGATATTATGAATGGCTTGCAAAAAACATGAAAATACTACTACTAGCAACAACTCACTGCACTACAAAACCATCTGATGTAGCCACGGCTATGTTTTTGTCTATGTCGTTCCTCCATTTCTGAGGGGGCAGGAGATTAAGAAGGCTATTATTTAATTTTTTAATTTTCATCATCATCTTCAACTAATTATTTTTTTTTTGTTCGACATGAGGTTACATTTTGACATCGTTTGACAATTTACTAAATTTTAACGTTTTCTTATGCAAGAGTCGGAACACACACACACACACACACACACACACACACACACACACACACACACACACACACACACACACACACACACACACACACACACACACACACACACACACACACACACACACACACACACACACACACACACACACACACACACACACACACACACACACACACACACACACACACACACACACACACACACACACACACACACACACACACACACACACACACACACACACACACACACACACACACACACACACACACACACACACACACACACACACACACACACACACACACACACACACACACACACACACACACACAAAAAGTTTGCCCTCGCTTAGCATGCACTACCCAGTGTGCATCTTGGAGCACCACGCGGTCTGTACAGTTCCAACCACATTTGTCACATTTCCACCACACGTTGCACAGTTGTGATATGCTAGGCAAAGTTCACCACGCTTGGCTGTGTATGTGTATGTGTGATCATAGGTTAGCTTAGCCTATCTCCGCGCCCGTACAGTTGAATAAAATACGCAAAGTCGACATCACTTTATCTCATTTCTTAAAGTTAATTTAGTCGCAGTTACAGGGCCCGCCTTGCAACCTCGTCTAAATTAACCGTAAAAAATGAAATAAAGTTATGTCGACATTGCATATTTTATTCAACTGTACGCGCGCGTACATAGGCTAACCTAACCTATGATCACACATACATACACAGCCAAGCGTGGTGAACTTTGCCTAGCATATCACAACTGTGCAACGTGTGGTGGAAATGTGACAAATGTGGTTGGAACTGTACAGACCGCGTGGTGCTCCAAGATGCACACTAGGTAGTGCATGCTAAGCGAGGGCGAACTTTGTGTTGTGTGTGTGTGTGTGTGTGTGTGTGTGTTCCGACTCTTGCATAAGAAAACGTTAAAATTTAGTAAATTGTCAAACGATGTCAAAATGTAACCTCATGTCGAAAAAAAAATAATTAGTTGAATATGATGATGAAAATTAAAAAATGAAATAATAGCTTCCTTAATCTCCTGCCCCCTCAGAAATGGAGGAACGACATAGACAAAAACATAGCCGTGGCTACATCAGATGGTTTTGTAGTGCAGTGAGTTGTTACTAGTAGTAGTATTTTCGTGTTTTTTGCAAGCCATTCATAATATACATTAAATGAATTCATATATTTTCTATATCAAATATAGTCGTTAATACATCATATGGTTTTTTATTGAAATGAGTTTTTACTATTAGTATTATTTTCGTTTTTTTTGCAAGCCATTCATACTATAGCTTAAATGCATTCAGATTTTTTCTTGATAGAACATAGCCGTGACTACATCAGATGGTTTTGTAGTGCAGTGAGGTGTTACTAGTAGTAGTATTTTCGTGAATTACATAATCAAGAATTTCCATAGGTTTAATAATTTGAATCAGACATTTTAAGGGTATCGAGTGTTCCTATGAAATTGATCCTAAGACTTAAATTACTTCATCAGATACGTTGGGGCTTTAAGGTGAAATTTGACTCGCATATGCTTGAGATATTAAGCGTTTGAATCTGATAAGAAGAGCGAGACAAACTGCATTAGTTTAAACGAAAAGTAGTAAATGCAATTTAATTTTGATTTTATAGTTCAGTCATTTTTATAGAAACTGCAATAGTTTAAACGAAATAATTTCAAATTTTTTATTGAAGCTGCATTAGTTTAAATGAAAAGTAGTAAATGCAATTTAATTTTGATTTTGTAATTCTGTCATTTTTATAGAAACTGCTCATTTTTTGTTACCAAATTCTGGTCTAGATTTACCTTGTGCCCTTTTCAAGTGACCGAAGAAATTGGAGGGAAACTAGGCCCCCTCCCACGCTCAGGTTTTCCCAAAGCCACCTGATCAAAATTTTGAGATAGCCATTTTGTTCAACATGCTCGAAAAATTTAATAACTATGTCTTTGAGGATGGCTTAATCTCCCACAGTCCTCGGGAGAAGGGCTGCAGGTTATGAACTTTGTCCAATGTTTACATATAGTATTGGTTATTGGGAAGTATACAGACGTTTTCAGGAAGATTTTTTTGTGTGGAGGGGGGGGAGGGTCGGGGGAGGGGTTACGTGGAAGGATCTCTCCATGGAGGAATTTTTCATTTGGGACGATAATTTCTCGATCAGAAATTAAATATAAAAAAAACAAGTTTTTTCTAGTGAAAGTAAGGAGTAACATTAAAACCTAAAACAAACAGAAACTATTACGCATATGACGGGGTTGCCCCATCCTCAACACCTCACTCTTTACGCTAAAGTTTTTTTTAGTACTTTCAAATTTATTCTAATTAAACGGCCTTTGTGGTTAATGGGTCATTCTTAAAGAATTAGAACAAAATTCGAACTGTAGCGTAAAGAGCCAGGTGTTAACGAGGGGGCGAACCCCTTATATACGTAATAATTTTTGTTCGTTTTAAGTTTTAATGTTACTCCTTACTTTTAGTTGAAAAACTTATGTTTTTTTTATTTAATATCTAACAAAATACATTCTGATTAGTCTGAAGTTGGTTGTGAGAGATTTAGGACTCTAAAAAATGGATAGATTCGAGAAAGAGCGAAAAGTTTTTTATTGTTTTAAAAAATTCTGAATTGAAGTGGAAAATTTTCATTTTCCCAGGAAAATTAGAATTGAATTGTGTTCTTTGGTAAAATTCAGAAGAGAACTTGAACTTTTTATCTTCTGTGAAAAATTTAAAATTGAAGTAGAAATTTTTATCTTCCCGAAAAATATTCACAACCATGGTATTACTTTTCCTATCTTCCATCTAAAAACTTAGAATAGAACTTTAAATTTCTTTGTCTTTGTCAAATAAAGAACTGAAGTGAAAAATTTTTATTTTCCCTAGAAAAATAGAGTTAATCAATAACTTATTTCTTTTCCATAGAGAAAATTCAGAAGAGAAGTTGAACTTTTCTTCACTTCGTTGAGAAAATTTAAAATTGAAGTAAAACTTTTTATCTCCCGGGAAAATATTCACAACTATGATATTACTTTCTCTATCTTCCACCGAAAAATTTAGAATAGAACTTTAAATTTCTTTATGACTTTGTGAAATAAAGAACTGAAGTGGAAAATTTTTTAACATCATTACCGGATTTCTTTTCTTATAAAAATAAGCAACGCCTTTAAGACATGAAAGAAAGTTGAAATTTTTTTTAAGTTTAGTTCAGAATCGCTAAAGCTATTTAATTCAAACTAGAGAAATACCTGAAAATTTAAAAATTAATTTGTTTTTTGTTAGATATTAAATAAAAAAACATAAGTTTTTCAAGTAAAAGTAAGGAGTAACATTAAAACTTAAAACGAACAGAAATTATTACGTATATAAGGGGTTCGCCCCCCACGTTAATACCTCGCTCCTTACGCTACAGTTCGAATTTTGTTCTAATTCTTTAAGAATGAATCACAATGGGCGTTTAATTAGAATAAATTTGAAAGTACTAAAAAAAACTTTAGCGTAAAGAGCGAGGTATTGACGAGGGGGCGAATCCCCTCATATGCGTAATAATTTCTGTTCGTTTTAGGTTTTAATGTTGCTCCTTACTTTCAGTTGAAAAACTAGTTTTTTTTTATATTTAATTTCTGATCGAAAAATTATCTTCCCAAATGAAAAATTCCTCCATGGAGAGATCCTTCCACGTAACCACTCCCCCGATCCACCCCCCTCCACACAAAAAAATCTCCCTGAAAACGTCTGTATACTTCCCAATAACCAATACTATATGCAAACATTGGGCAAAGTTCATAACTTGCAGCCCTTCCCCCGAGGACTGTGGGGGATTAAGCCATCCTCAAAGACATAGTTATTAAATTTTTCGAGCATGTTGAACAAAATGGCTATCTCAAAATTTTGATCAGGTGGCTTTGGGAAAACATGAGCGTGGGAGGGGGCCTAGTTTCCCTCCAATTTTTTCGGTCACTTGAAAAGGGCACAAGGTAAATCTAGACCAGAATTTGGTAACAAAAAATGTGCAGTTTCTATAAAAATGACTGAATTACAAAATCAAAATTAAATTGCATTTACTACTTTTCATTTAAACTAATGCAGCTTCAATAAAAAATTTGAAATTATTTCGTTTAAACTATTGCAGTTTCTATAAAAATTACTGAAGTACAAAATCAAAATTAAATTGCATTTACTACTTTTCGTTTAAACTAATGCAGTTTCTATAAAAAATTTGAAATTATCTCGTTTAAACTATTGAAGTTTCTATAAAGTTAAGTTAAAAAACTGCTCACCAAGTTTAGCGAAATAAATGACCATTTGTATTTTTTCAGTAAAGTGCAAATTTTGTTCGTGTCTTGGGAAAGCATATTGGGTTTTGCCCCGAAGTTATGTTAATTTCTGGTCGTTTTCAGATTGACTCGGTTAATTATTACAGTTTTTGTTCGTCTTAGGTTTAATTTATACGGGTTGCACTTTACTTTCACCTTGTTTCCCAAAAACTGGGGAGGGGTTACGTGGAAGGATCTCTCCATGGAGGTTTGTTTTTGCTTTACTGTTCGACTTGATAGGAATTCTGAAACTGGAGTTAAATTATTTCAACAGATACACGTTAGCACTCAAAAAAAAATTTGAGTCACATAAGCTTCGGCTATTAAGCGTTTGAATCTGATAGGAAGAAGTTTAATTTCTTTTAATCCCCAAGATATAGATTCCTCTCCCGTATGATTTTCGTAATAATTAACCATTACCGCATATGCTTGTGGGTATTAAGTGTTTGAATCTGATAAGAATGGTGTTTAATTTCTTTAAACGAAATTTTAGTAACACATTCCACACTGTGAGCAGTGTAAAGACAAATCCTCTTGTTATTATTTGAAGAAATCGTTACATAAAAATTCTTGTTTTAGATGTTAATATATTCAGTTTCTTTAGTATATAATGTAGTTTCAATTTGGAACTTTAAACAGTTTGAATAACCATTCTATCAATAAAACTTCAAAGATGTATGGGGTTTTTGACTGCGAATATATTGGCGTGAAGAAATCGGCGTGTGGAGTGATTTTTGAATGCGCATTTCTACTGTTGACTACTGATCATCAAGAGGTCTCTTGTTACCACTGGTATATAAACTATAATATGTATGCGTACAATGAAGAAAGGTGGCGCAGTACACTATACTTTATAAACAAAATAGGTTTATATAATAGAATGATTCTTCCATCCTATAACAAAGGGAAGGATTTATCCTACGTACAGGAGGAAGTCAGAGAGATATGCTGTTTTTTTGGCGTAACAGCACTGTACACAATAGGGAATGTGCCCACTGACAAACTTTTATCGAGAAATGCAAGTCAGATATACCATTATTCAACTTGGAAGATTTTAGTTGTGAGATATTTCCGAGTAAGATACATAACCCAGAGGACGAGGTTCGATTTTTTAGTAAATGGGTACCAATAGATATTCCTTCTCGAAATATGTGTGTGAGATATCCTAAGAAGAAGAAGAAGAACAAACAAATCCCTGACATAGATTGGGGTCATACTGAGTGGATGACAAACAACGATGAATTTTTACAATAGTCATCACACTCATGACTATCCAACGGTCTTTTTAAAGACCACCAATTCTATAAACACTTCGTAACTATGGTAATTTGAATCTTTTAGGTTCAATGTTTGAAGCTAGCTTCAGCTGAAGCTTAGGATAGTAGCGGACATCCTACTGTAGGGTTCATTTAATTTTCTTTCAACAAACTAGAGTTTACAGTCAAAAACCCTTATTAGCTCAGATTTTACGGAAATAGTTTATTTTTTCGATCCAAAAATGAACTTAAGTTTCACATTTGAACCAGAGAATTGTATTTTCATAATCTTCTTGCAAAAAACTAGAGTTTCTGAAAAGATATAATAAAGCCTTAAAAAGTATTATAATGGAGGCTCAGAGCCATTGGAGCGCCGGGTGCCCTTTGGGAGCCCAGAGAACCTTTGAGGACCCGGGGTTTCCCTCAGGGTCGGGGTGGGGGGATCGGAGCCCTTTGGGGTTGTGGTAATGGACATCACAACACTGTTCAAATGGAACTTGTGTATTATAACGACCACAGAGTAACTTCGCTAATACAAGGGTTGGGGTGGGGGAATGGAGCCCTTTGGGGGTGTGGTAGGGGACCTCACAACACTGTTCAAATGGAACTTGTGTATTATAACGACCACCGACCCCATGTAACTGAACCCCTGTATAACCGAAACCCCGTATAACTGAACCTCCATTCTATTGAATCCTCGTGCAACTCGACCCCATTTAACTAATCCCCGTGTAACTGAATCCGCATGTAACTGAACCCTCGTGCAAGTCAACCATCGTGCAACTCAACTCCCCCAAAACACTTTTCAGCCATTTCTTGTTAATGTTTTTTATTTCTAAACTATTTAAAATTGACAACACTGTGCAAATCATCACTTGTGTATTATACAGTACACATTCATCCCATCTCCTCCAAAACACTTTTCTGTAATTTGTTGTTAAATTTATCCAATCACTAATTACCCCCTTTTTTTTCTCCACCTTCAAATATTCCTTGAGTACCTATGCATTTAGACTAAATCATCGTCCCAGTTAACACTAAGATGTAAATTGATTAATCTTTTCGTACTAACGTTCTTATAAAACCGACCCATCAAGTTATTATATTGGACTAACCACCAACTTTCTCTAATCGACTGACACACAAAAAATCAATTTCATAATAAAAAACATGTCTGCCAAGCCATGTAGAGTTCATTGTAATAGGCAAATGACCCTGGTAAGGCATATTACGCAATCACTGGCTGGATTCCCTATTGCCTTACTACTCTCCTGTCCAGTTAATCAGCATAAAAACTAGCCACATCCTCGTTTTGACTAGACATCAAGTCCCAACACCGTTTATCTCTATAATTGTTTCAATACTCTCTATAATAACCTGGAGGTTTATTTCTTGTTTTCCTATTGCTTCTCCTAAGACTACTTGATTCTCCACTCGAGCCTACTTTAACCTCTATTTCCCCTTTATCTACTTCTACACTAACTAGACTAGGCTCCATTTGAATCTCATGTTGTTCGCTAGAAACGGAGCTATCCTCCATTATTTTTGAAGTTACTACTGGAGTCTCAACTGGAAACTGGTATACAGATGATGTTGAATCGATTCTCCTATGCCCACGATTTTCTAAACCTAATTCTACAATTTTTGATTCCTCTGATATTGATTTATTTGCTATTAATGGTTGCTCAAACCAATTTTGAACTACCAAAAGTTTCTCACTCGGATGTTGACGTGAGCTATAACCGTTGCTGCTTTTCTCTTCGTCATTAGATTTTAATTTACTAGTAGCAATATTAGGTTTTTTGATCATATCAATTTTCCACAGAAAAAAAGGATTCAAACGTAAGAAAGTTTCTGAATCCTTTACAGGCTTTATCAGACGACCGTTTACTGTTCTTCTTACAGAAGCCCCTGAAAGTTCTTGTACCAAGAATAGGGAATCTTTTAAAACTTTTAAAATTATATATGGTCCACAAAATTTAAGCTTTAAACCCTTGATTTCCCTTGGATTCTGAGCTTTATCTTGGACATAAACTAAGTCCCCTTCTCGAAAAACTGGTAGTTCTACAGCATTTTTATTATATTGTACTCTTTGAGATTTTCTCTGTTTTCCTATCATGAGCCAGTTTTATTACCGAATCTACTAGGACACTTGGCAAGACTATTTTAGCTGTTCTAGGATACCCTTTGTCCTTGCCAACGCCTCCTAGCGGATAACAATAAAGAACACTTTCTCTTAGAAACAAGCCGTAAAAAATATTCAACAGCCAAGACACAAAATTATTATATGTCATTTTCTCTGGCACGGAATTCTTTTGCGCCCTGTTGACTTCTGGCACGGAACTTTTTTCCGTCCTGTCAACTATTTTTTTCTCTGCCACGAAATTTTTTTGCGCCCTGTTGACTATTTTTTTCTCTTGCACGGAACTTTTTTCCATCCTGTCGACTATTGTCCATGGCGCGAAACCTGCAGAGTTTTTGAGGTTCGGTACTCCACCGCCTACCTCTCTGTTCGCCCATAGGAGCTCAGACCTTCCTTTCCCAGGATCCTCTGAACCCGTTAACCGCTCAGACCTTCCTTTCCCAGGATCCTCTGAACCCGTTAACACCTGGTCCCTCGGTCGACCGTCGTCCGCCCCTTCACCAGCCTCATCTCTCTCGACACAACGCCTCATTACGTCGGTTCCTAATAAATTATCAGTTATCTGGTCCCTCGGTCAACCATAGTTCGCCCCTTCACCAGTCTCATCCCTCTCGACACAACGTCTCATTACGTCGGTTCCTAATAATAAATTTCTCGTCTCTCTTGATAATACGCCTTTCTAGATCAGTGCCTTATAAAAAATTCTCAGTTTCTCGTTATAATTTTTTTTTGTCAGAAAATTTCTGCTTAAATTCCTAATATGACCTCTACATCCTGCACTAAAAAAAATATACCTATCCCCCTGGTCACGTTTAACATCAGGCCAGTTCTGATGGAGCTCTTCATTCTTTCCTCTGGAACGAGAGTCAGCATCTACGGTTGCTGAAAAAAATCCTGCTTTTCTTCACCAGTTGCTTTTTCAATAACTTCAAAACGCTGCGCTATGTTATACGCTTCAAAGAGGGAATTGTAATCATCCTGGTGTTCTAATAAATATCTCTTAATATTTAGTCTCGAGCCTTCAATAAAACAATCCAGGCCTATACTATCAGAAAAACCTACTAATCCGCCATACACAGATCGATATGATTTTGTGGCAATCTCTACCATCTTATAAAACTAATACACTGTTTCATTGCATGATTACCTCAATTCAGCTAAATCTTTGAATTTCTTTCCAGCTGTCTTTCCTGGTAAATATGCCTGCGTCATTTTCTTTTCAAGTTCCTCTAAATTTATAATATTGGAGGAATCTCTATATTCAAAAAATTAAGTAATGACCCTGTTACTCTAAGCGTTACAGCATCTATCACCTGCGAGTCTGACCAGCCCAGTAATGGTTTTAACCTTCTCAATTGGCTAAAAAAAGGTTTTATAAATTTTGCATTTTCAAGAACTGGAATATTTCCCAGGGGATCCATTACTGATCCAATTACTCTTTGATTCAAATTTTCCTTGTTGCTTTTACCCTCAATAAGTGAATCTGTTATATCATCCTCAGAATTATCCCCCATATTTACACTACTTCTTACAGTGGCATTTTCTTTGGCCATTAGATTACCCACAGTAGTCAAAAATTTTACGATTAAAGTGGGATTATAATCCCGACTTGAAGAATCAAAATTCAAAGGGCCATTTAAACCTGACGTAAAGTTTTACTACTGATGACGGTCACTGTATATGTGACCGAAATATCTGGTATTTTTGTGAATTTCTATCACTGTTATCATCATCACTGTCTATTAAAAGGATTTTATCCCTATTTGAACTTTTATTTATCGACATTTAAACATTTACTTCTTATTTCTTTCAAAAAGGATGAAGCAATATCTTTATTGAATTCAGGATCTGAACGATCTAAAATTGGAATTGCGCTCATTTTAAACGAGAAAAAATATGAGTAAAACAAATTAATTAAGTCAACGCTGTAAAAACAAGGCAAAATCGCTATTCAACACTCCTAAGAGATTTCCTATTCGCGTGCGAACTTAAAATGTATGACTTACTTTCGTAAATTGTCCTTTGACGTTCTTCACTTTTTCTCAAAAACTGCAATCTAGAGCGGGAACTTTAAATTGAAGCGGGAACCTGGAACTGAAGCTGGAACCTGGAACTGAACTGGAACTGAACTGGAACCTGGGACTGAACTAGAACCTGGAACTGAAGCTGGAACCTGGAACTGGAATCTTTGACGATGCAAACGGCAACAATGTTTTTAACTTCCGACGTCAAACGATGAAAAGTTTTTTTTTTTTGCACGTATCAATAACACAATTGTGCACGAGTCAAAACGGCTTTCACCGGATAGTCTCTACGCCACAATTACAGTTGAAAAAGATGAATTTTACCAAAATTGGAACATTAAGAAACTTACGACGACAATGTAGGTGACGGGCCTCAAAAGAAAATGTTAACTTGATATGTAACAACCGCAGATTGAAATGGTATGAACTGCAATCCTCTCCGGCAAAACCGCTGCACCAATTTGTAAAGTTTCTGTGTTCCCCTCTCTGTGATTTGTCAGCTTCTCTGTAAAGTGTGACTTCTCTGTGGAGTCTTATGGTAGCGTTGGCCTATTATCTTGGTTCTACCACTGGAGGTTTGCCTAGAATCTCTAACCATCACATAGTTTATGTTTAGAGTATAAAATATTTATTTATACATATAATATAATGGATGTACATATGGCGAGGACAGATACAGAATTCGAACTGGTTCAAGTACTCTAAATTGGTAGCTTATATTCAGCACAATATGCAGATACACATCAGGACATTTGACAGAACTGCTCTATTTTAATCTGTCAACTTCTAGGAATTACAGCAAATATTCAGAATTAATATAGTTATCATGGAAATGGGATTTGACTAGGAAATGGACATTTTGACAGATATTTAGAATTTTAATTGTAGGTTTCACCCCAAGAAAACCCACTTCCAAAGTTTACAGTCTTACTGCTAATTCCCAATAAAGCATCTCAGCCGTATTCCAAGAACGACTGAGGGTATTATGTTCAAACTTTCGGGGCTACTTCTGTTCTTAAAATTATCCAAATCAAAATAGCGTAAGTGTATCCAAACTATCAAAGAAAGTAAACAGATTTTTTTGCGATTTCAGGTCAACTAGAGGATGTATGAAACCAAATTAAACACTACTATTTGTGTTCAGATTTTTAAAAGGGCGTTTATTGTTTAAAATTGCTGATAATTTTTCTCCAACATACAAATAGCAGGCCAAACTATAAAGTCTTAAAAAACGAAAAGATTTAAAGTATTATTTTCTTTTTCTCTGAAAAGACTATGTTAATATAAAACGAACAGAAATTAATTAAAAAAACTTTCTCCACAAAATAAGTTTTTCAAAGAAAAGTAAAGAACTCCATTAAACAAAAATCAAATCAAATAATCTACCAAGCGTGAAACTACCACAAATCAGCATCGACAAATAAATGAAACCCAAAACGAACAGAAATTACAATAAATAACCGAGTCAAACTCAAAACGAGCAGAAATTAACATAAGTTGGGCTCAAAACCCCTATGCCTTCCCAAGGCTAGAAAAAAATTTGCACTTTAAGGAAAAAATATAAATGTTTTACTTTTATAACTTTAATAAATCAAATAATACTAACATTTTTATTAATAAATATCAGTATATGTATATTAAACTGACAATACACATTCATTTATATTTTTTTTCAGTAAAGTGCAAATTTTGTCCTCAGAGCCCTAACGGCAAGGGTTGTAAGTTATGCCCTTGGGGCATATCAGGTTTTTATAGAAAGCGTTATCGTAGAAACTACAAAAAGGGTTCATTCGATTGGAAATTTAAATGGCTAGTGCCTTTTCAATAGTCAAAAGTGATTAGAAGGCAACTAACACCCCCTCCACGCCCACAATTTCCCCAAACACATCCAATCAAAATTTTAAGATAGCCATTTTGTTCAACTTAGTTGAAAGTTCTGGAAATTATGTCTTTGAGCATGACACTCCCCCCCCCCCCAAGGTCTTCAGGGCAAGGGTTATAAGTTCGGCCCTGGGGGCATATATGGTTCTTATGGAAGGAATGCTCGTATAAACTTCAGAGAGGGCTCATTTGACTGGAGATTGAAAGTTCTAGTTTACTTTCTAAGCGTCAAAAGATATTGGAGGGTAACCAGCCCTTTATTCCCAAATGCATCCGAAAAAATTTTGAGATAGCTATCTTGTTAAAATTAGTTGAAAAATCACATAACAAAAACTCCGTTGTCGACACAAACCTTAAGGGCCCGGGGACAGGCGTTGTAAGTTATAACCTGGGGGCATATATGATTCTTATGGAAGGGATGCTCGTATAAACATAAAAGAGGGCTCATTTGATTGGAAACTGAAAGTTCTAGTTCACTTTTCAAGAGTCAAAAGAGAATAGAGGGCACATAGCCCCCTCTCTACGCGCTTTTTTTCTCAAACCCATCCGACAAGAACTTTGAGATAGCCATTTAAAAAAAAAAAAAGTTCAAAGACCATATAACGAAAACTCCGGGGTCGACACAGCCCCCCAGGGCCCGACGGCAGGCGTTGTAAGTTATGCCCGGGGGGAATATATGGTTCTTATGGAAGGGATGCTCGTAAAAACTTCAGAGAGGACTCATTTAATGGGAACTTGAAAGTTCTAGTTCAGTTTTTGGTCAAAAGGGATCGGAGGGCAAATAGCACCCCTCCCCGACGCCCCTTTTTTCCAAAGTGCATCCGATACAAATTTTGAGATAGCCTTTAAGTTAAAAATTGTTCAAAAGTTAGATAACAAAACTCAGATTTCGACACAACCCCCCAGGGCCCCCACACCTTCTTTTTCCAAACCCATCTGAGGAAAATTTTTGAATAGACATTTTGTTAAAAAAAATTGTTCGAATGTAGGATGAGCAAAATTCCGGAGTCAATACAACCCCCCAGGGCCCGGGAGAAGGCGTTCTAAGTTATTCCCTAAGGGCATGTGGTTCTTATGAAAGGATGCTCGCATAAACTTCATAGAGGGCTCATTTGATTGGAAATTGAAAGTTCTAATTCACTTTTTAAGAGTCAAGAGATTTAAGGTCAACTAGCCCCCCCCCCATACCTTTTTTTCCTCAAACCCATCCGCTAAAAATTTTGAGATAGCCAGTTTTTTAAAATTTTTAAAAATTAGAAAACAAAAACTCCGGTGTCAACCCAACCACCCAGGGCCAAGGGGGTAGGCGTTGTAAGTCTTGTCCTGGGGGCGTCTATGGTTCTTATGAAAGGGATGCTCGTATAAATTTCAGAGAGGGCTCATTTGATTGAAAAGTGAAAGTTCTAGTTCACTTTTTAAGAGTAAAAAGATATCTGAGGGCAACTAGCCTCGCCCCTCCCCCCCAAACACCTTTTTTCCCCAAGCCTATCCGTTAAAATTTTTAAAATAGCCATTTCATTAAAACAAAATTCGAAGGTCAGATAAGAAAACCTCCTATGTCGACGCAACCCCCATGACCCGGAAGCAGGCGTTGTAAGTAATGCTCTTGGGGCATATATCGTTTTTATGGAAGGGATGCTTGTATAAACTTCGGAGAGGGTTCGTTTGATTGGAAATTGCCAGTTCTCGTTCGCTTTTTAAGAGTCAAAAGAGATTGGAGGGCAACCCCCCCCCCTCCACGCCGTAAATGCATCAGATAAAAATTTTGAGGTAGAAATTTTGTGAAAAATAGTTCAAAGTTCAGATAACAAACTCCGGTGTCGACACAGCCCCCATGGCCGGAAGGTAGGCGTTGTAAGTTATGCCCTGGGGCATATATGGTTGTTATGACAGGGATGCTCGTATAAACTTCATAGAGGGCTCATTTGATTGGAAATTGAAAGTTGTAATTCACTTTTTAAAAGTAAAAAGTGATCGGAGGGAATCTAGCCTCCCCCCCACAATCCATTTTTCCCCAGACGCACTTCATATAGAAGGGGTCGTCTTGTAAACTTCGAAGGGGTCTCATTTCAAAGGGGCAACCTTTTTTCACTTTAATGTTCTTAGTTTGATACCAGTCTTGATACTTCGATGAAGATTTGATTTTTTTTTAAGTTTGATTTTGAAATAAAGAATTCTGAGAAATTTGAAATTTTTTGCGATAAAAAACTAACAAAAATTAATTAAAAAAAACTTTCATACAAATATGTTTTTCAAAGAAAAATAATGGCATTTTTAAACTTAAGCTCATCAGATAAAAATACATGTTAAAATTCAAACTCAAAACGACCAGAAATTACTATTAGAGAATAAATGAAACCCACAACGAACAGAAATTAAATAAACAATCATGGGAAAAAACATACAACAGGTAATAATATAAATGAATAAATAAATCTTAAAGCGAGTAATGCTTAGATTATATATGAAAATCAAGCTCAAAACGAAAAAATATTTTGCTATGGAAGTATAAATAAAATTAAAACGAACAAAAATTAAATAAACAATCAATGCAAACAAACATACAATAGATATTAATGTACATGAATAAATAAATCTTAAAACGAGTGAAACTTAAACTGAATATGCAAATAAAGCTTGAAACGAATAAAAATCACTACAAACGAGAGTTTGGGTATCGCCTCCTTCTCTCACTGTAAAAGTGTAAAACCTACCGCGTCATTGGCGCTTTACTGAAAACTATATGCGTATTGAAAACTCTTGGAAAGTATAAACAGCATTAATTGAATATTTGATATATAATGATATTAGTTGTTGAAAGATCCATCAGTTCAAGAATTAATTTCACTCTAATTTTATTTTTGTTTTCAATGCTGAAAGAACTGGAAAAGATAATATTTGTAATATAATTCGTTTTCAGTGACGCACCAATGACGCAGTATGTTTTTGGTTCTTATTTACAGTTAAGGAAGGGGGCAGTATCCAAACTCTTGTTTGTAGTGAAACTGTATTCGTATTGAACAACTTTAGAAAGAACTAATAAATTAAACTGAATATATTATGTCTAATGATATTAACTGCTGAAAGCTCATCAGTTCAAAATTTTACTATAATTTTAATGTTTATTTTCAATATTAAGTACAAAAGAAAATATTTGTAATAAAATTGTTTTTCATTAAATCGCCAATGACGCAGTAGGTTTTAGACTTTTACAGTAAGAGAAGGAGTAAATGCTCAAACTCTTGTTTGTAGTGATTTTTGTTTGTTTCAAGCTTTATTTGCATATTCAATTTAAGTTTCACTCTCTTTAAGATTTATTTATTCTTTTACATTAATATCTATTGTACCATATGTTTGTTTGCATTGATTGTTTATTTAATTTCTGTTCGTTTTAAATTTCATTTATAGTTCAATAATCACTCGTTAGTCTGGTCTGGAGGGAGCATGAGAAGAAATGGTGTTGGCCTCGCACTAAACGGCCTTGCAAGAAAGGCCTTACTCTTGCACGAAGCTGTATCGGACAGAATAATGAAGGCCCGCTTTGGGCACAAGCATGGCAAGATGACAATTTTTTTATGCTATGCCCCGACCAACGATTTCGACGACGTAACCAAGGAAGAGTTCTACTCTGCTCTGTCCAGATGTCTGTCAACAGTTTCCCCCACGATGTCACTGTTCTTCTCGGTGACTTCAATGCTACAGTGCAAGATGATATGGGTGTTTGGCGTGGCACAATTGGACCTGTATCCCCCGCCCCACTGAACGATGACGGTCTTCGCCTACTCGAACTGTTCCGATCCCATGAACTTGTGATCGCAAAAACCTACTTTCAACGTAAGACTATCCACCAATACACGTGGTATAGTAACGACGGTTGCATAAAGAAGATGATTGACTACGTCATTATTTCTAAACGCTGGAGATCATCGCTGAAGAACTGCAGAACTTACAGATCAGCAGAGCTCGGAAATGCAGATCACAGGCTTGTGTGTGCTGATGTCCAGCTTCGCCTCAATGCACAGCGATCGGAAAGAAAACCATTAGCAGCGGATATTGGGAAACTAAAGGAGCCATATACTCGCCAGAAGTATAGTGTTGAGATATCAAATCGCTTTGAGCTCCTGGGCACACTCAACAACAGCGAAGACGCCTGGAAGTATTTTAAATCACAGACCAGCGAAGCAGCACAGCTGGTACTTGACAAGCGAAGTTTCCCGAAGAAATCGTGGCTAACTGACGAAACACTGCAGGTCATAGAGCAAAGACGGAGGGAAAGACTTCTTGGGGACATGTCCACCTATCTAAGGCTCAATGGAGTGCGGAACAGACTTATTCACCGAGACCGAACTCAGTTTGTTGCAAGGAAAGCCGATGAAATCGAACTAGCAGCAAAAAAGAAAGACATGGGTAGCCTGTTCAAGCACCTCCGCAATCTCACAGAAAATAAAACACCGGCATTGGGACCCGTCCTATCCAGGGATGCGACACTTCTCTCTGATGAGGGTTCTTGTCTCGAGCGGTGGAAGGACCACTTCTGCTCACTCCTGAACAACACTAGCCCGTCTATGCCTCCTACTGATAGTCCCAGCCAACCTGGCAGTCCAAGATCCGAAACGGATGCTCCTCCAGACGAGCCTTTCAGCCCATCAGAAATTGGAAATGCAGTAAAAAGGCTCAAGAACAATAAAGCTGCCGGTATCTGTGGCCTGAGTGCGGAGCTGCTAATATTTCCAGGTCCTGTTATGCTCCTCTTTCTCCACACCCTGTACTCTACAATCTGGCAAACTGAGATAATTCCCGAAGATTGGCGGAAGGGTGTCATTATCCCTTTATGGAAGAGGAAAGGTTCTAGAAGCGGCTGCTTGAACTACCGTGGAATAAACCTACTGTCTGTCCCGGGAAAACTTTTCTCAATGGTCCTGCTAGATCGATGTCGAAATATCATTCGTAAAATCCGGTGACCGGAGCAAGCTGGTTTCATGTCGGACCGTTCAACCATCGAGCAGATTTTTACGATCCGACAAATCATAGAAAAAGCCACGGAGTTCCGACAAAAAGCTTTTTTTACCTTCGTCGACTTCCGTGCTGCGTTTGACTCAGTAGACCGAGAAGCTCTTTGGCGGATTCTAGAATCGACAGGCGAGAAATACTGCAGTCTCTTCAAAGCTCTACACCATGGGACGGAGAGCTGTGTTCAAGTGAACGGCCGCCGCAGCCCGTTCTTCCAAATCACGACAGGAGTGCGCCAAGGATGTGCAGTTGCCCCAGAGCTCTTCAATGTCATCATAGACTACGTTATGACAAGGACTATTTCGCGTCTCAGCTTTGGACTCAAGTTTGGAGATCGTGTCATTACAGATGCTGATTTTGCCGATGACTTGGCCATTCTGGCGGACTCCATGGAGCAGTTGCTGGAAGCGCTTCAAATCCTACGAGAAGAGGCTGCAAAAGTAGGACTGCAGATAAACTGGACTAAAACTAAAATTATGGCCATTGACCCATCCTCTCCTGCTGCCAATCCTTCAGTTAGCCTGGATAGCACCACTAGCATCGAAGTTGTCAAAAGGTTCACCTACCTGGGCTCCATAATTTCTTCAGATGGCTCGCTTCTTTCTGGACTACAAGCGAGAATATCCAAAGCGTCTTCTGCCATGGGCAGACTGAACCGTCACCTCTGGCGAAAACCGAACATCAGTCGCACAACGAAGCTGCGGATTTTCAACGCCCTCGTCGGATCTGTGATAGTCTATGGAGCTGACACGTGGCAGTCATCAGCTGCACCCCTCAAGGAGATTGACTTCTTTCAGTCGAACAGCCTGAGGAAGATCAAAAGTCCACGATGGCTTAACTTCGCCAGCAATGAGAAGCTGCTGTAGCTCATGAAGCAGTATTCATTTTCAACCCAAGCAGCCGAACAAGCACTACAATGGTTCGCATACCTACTTTGAGTGCCTCCACACATACCTGTGAAAACGATCCATGACTTCGACCCTGTCAAAGCCGGTTGGAAGCGACCTCGCGGCCGACCGAAGAAACGATGGTCTGACAGCCTGTCCGAGTTCCTGACGATGGCAAATATCAGGTTGAGCGATGTGCAAACCCTTGCCATGGACCGAAGTGGATGGAGGAGGCAGACGTCACTCTCTACGCCGAGCAGCGCCCGGCAGGAGACATAAGTCAAAGTAAGTCAAGTTCAATAGCAAAATATTTTTTTGGTTTTAAGCTTGATTTTCATATTCAGTTTAAGCATTAATTGCTTTAAAATCTATTTATTCATTTACATTATTACTTGTTGTATGTTTTTTCCAATGATTGTTTATTTCATTTCTGTTCGTTTTGGGTTTCATTTAATCTTTAATAGTAATTTCTGGGCGTTTTGAGTTTGAAATGTCTTTTTAAGAATTCTTTACTTTGGTAGCGCTATTGCGCTGCCTATGATGAAAAAAGTTGAAAAATTGTTTAAGTTCAGTTCAGAATTGCTAAAATTATTATGTAAACTGTGCAAAAATATTTAAGGTGCCTGAGCAATAATTTTAATGTTTAAATTGAAACTAAAAAAATACCTTAAAATTTTTAAATTGGTATGTTTTTTGTGAAATAAAATCCACTCGCTACGTGATTAAGCTTACAGATTTGAACGCAACCAGTTATATAATGTCAGTAGCAAGGCCAAAAAAACGAAAATTTTCAATTATTACAAATGATGATTCGATATTTTGACAAGAGATTGCAACGATTCAAAAACCTTAAAAAAAACAGAAGTTTCAAGCTTAGTACATAAAAAACTTTTGAACGCAACCAGTTATATAATGTCAGAAGGAAGGCCCAAAAAACAAAAATTTGCAATTTTTACAAATGATGATTCTCTATTTTGACAAGGGATTACAACAATTCAAACGCCTTAAAAATGAAAACCAAAAGTTTGAAGCTTAGTACATATCGTCTTTAGAATTCGGACTAGCTTCAATTTTAAGATATCTTTGAAAAGACTACGGTACTAAAAGACATTAAATTCTGTAAAGAGCAAAAAATTGGTAGTTGCAAAAATATTTATGTGTATTCTAGCAAAGGATTACTACAATTCAAAAACCTTAAAAAGAAAACCAAAATTTTGAAGCTTGGTAGAAATCGTTGTTAGAAATTGGACTTGCTTTAATAATCAAATATCTTTGGAAAGATAGAGTATGAAAAGACATTACGTTGCGTAAAGAGCAAAAAACTGATAGTTGCAAAAATATTTGTATATATTTTAACAATGGATTACAACAATTAAAAAACCTTAAAAAAAACAAAAGTTTGCAGTTTGGTAGATGTTGTTGTTAGATATCGGACTTGCTTTAATAATCCAATGTGTTTGAAAAGACCCAAATTGTCTCAATATATATATATATATATATATATATATATATATATATATATATATATATATATATATATATATATATATATATATATATATATATATATAAATAAAGACAGTATTGACATACTGTCTTTATAAGTTAGCTTTATTTTTTGTATAAACGAAGATTTTCATGCATGGAGAAGTTAACGTGAAATTGCTAAAAGAGCAAAAAAACTGGTAATTGCAGAAATATTTACATATATTTTAACAAGGGATTACAACAGTTCAAAAACCTTAAAAAAGAAAACAAAAGTTTGAAGTTTAGTAGTAAATCAGGGTTAGAAATCGGATTTGTTTCTATAATCAAATATCTTTGAAAAGAAATGAGCATGAAAAGACATCAAAATGATTAAGGAATAAAAAACTGTTAATTGCAAAAATATTTGTATATACTTTAACAAGGGATTGCAACAATTCAAAAACCTTACAAAAGAAAACCCAAAGTTTTAAGCTTAATAGACAATCCGTGTTAGAAATCGGACTTGATTCTATAACCAAATATCTTTTAAAAGAGTGCAGTATGAAAATACATATCAGAATGGAAAACTTATTTAGAGGTTGACCCAAAAAACAAAAAATTACAAGTGTTATAAATGACAATTCGTTGGAAGAAAAAGAAGTTTTTGTCCCACCACCTGAATAATTAACAAATCTACAACCTGGACCATCATATAAGAGTAGACCAATAAGGGCAGCTAAAGCAAAGGGCATTGGCAAATTGTCTGAAGTAATAAAAATCCAAAATATAAAAGAAAGAAAATTGGGATTAGAAGATAAGCGACAGCGAGAATCAAACGTGTAAAAATTGAAAATGATAACAATGAGAATACAAATGATGATTCTTTGGAACCACCTGAACTAGCAAACAAGAAAAGACCAAGAGAACAGTCCAAACAAACAAAATTTACAATGGGTGGAAATCAACAACCTGGACTGTCAAATGAGACAAGACCCCAAAACCGAAAATTTACAAGTATTACAAATTATGATTCGTTGGAAGAAAAAGAAGTTTTTGTCCCACCACCTGAACAATTATCAAATCTACAACTCAGACCATCATGTAAAACTAGACCAATAAGGGCAGAAAAAGCAAAGGGCATTGGCAAATTGTCTGAAGTAATGAAAATCCAAAATTAAAAAGAAAGAAAAGTGTGGTTAGAAGATAAGCGACAGCGAGAATCAAAACGTTTCAAAATTGAAAACGAGCCTTTGTTAAAAAAATTAAGTTCCGGCAGTATATATTTCATAATGACAAAAAACAAGCCAAGGCAAAAGTTAAAGGTCCAATAACAAATAAAACGGAATTTGCAAAGGCGCTAATTCTAATTTAAGGTCATTTAAAATTTTTGAGGTATTAACTTATGAAAACGTGGTACCGGCATACGTTACTGGAAAACCATTGGATGTGAGAATTGCAACAGATAAACAAAAAGGCTTACAACACACGACAGCGAGAATCAAATTGCTTTGTAAAGGAAATTTTGGACAGTGATCTGTGGTTGGAAACTGGAAAAGACGGATCTTTTATTTTAGAAATATATCTTAGAAATAATTATAAAAGCACATTTAGAAATATTTCTTATATACAATTCTTTTCAATCCCAATAAAGCATCAGCCTTTTTCCGTTCTCTTCTATCTTTTTCCAGCGATCAAATCAATCACAACCATTGCCCCAAGCTAATATTCGAATTGTGGTGATAAGCACCCTTGAATAGGAAATCAAATTCGGTAGATATCGCCTCCTAACAAGCGACATAATAGTGTATTCCCGGATGAGCGCGCTATCTCCGAACAGGCGGAAATTCGGCATAAGATTCTACCAAGTGAATAGCAGTATGTAAGGAGGAGATTATAGTGTCAGACGGATATGAATCCTTTCAAAAGGGACCTTGCCCTATATTAGTAATTAAGTTGTTCCCTGGGGGAATTTGGGGTTATCAAGGAAAGCTGAATGAGAAGTAAGGTGGTTACTTAATAACTCGGGAAATTACCCTGTTTCCCAGACATGTCAACGGATGAAAATGGGAGATGTTACGGAGACAATATTTCGTTTTCTAATAAAGGAAATGTGGACATTAAGGAGAAATTTGTTGCTGTGTCATTCAATTTTAAATCTATACTTGCAGAAACAGGGGCGTAGCTACAGTATTTTTATTGGGGGGGGGGGGTCAAAAGGGGGTGCTATGTAAGTAGGTGCTATTCAAGCAGTAGGGAAAAAAGTAACTATTTAACAAACACGCTTCTTGGCTAATTTAAAAACATTACCCCATACATTATAAACAATAAATACACATTAAACAATCATAAATATAAGCGCTGGTGCTTGACTTTTTACTAAAATTGTCAGCAATGAGCTACTGCAGACGATAGTAGTATGGCGTGAACAAGCTTTCAGGTGGGAGAAGGCGAATGTTGTACACACTCAGCTTTTTTCAGTCAGATTCATTACTAATACTGCACTACATATCTCCCATCCACTTCCCCAAACCCCAATGCCCAGTACAGGATGCACTACATATCTCCCATCCACTTCCCCGAACCCGAATGCCCAGCACAGGATGCTCAATCTCATAATTGAACCAAGCTCTATTCTAAATACCCCAGGTATCGCTCTATTCATTTGCTCGTAATATCGAATGGATTTTTACTCTGTAAGGTTTAATTTGTTGTACTAAACTTACAGTATACATGATTTATTGAGATACTAATTAGCATTATTTATTAAATTGACTTGTTTGTGGGTTGGCCGATTTATAATTATAAATAGCAATGCTATCAACGGGCCACATAAAGCCGAAACAAAAATCACAGGCAGCGCAATAGCGCTGTCTCAAGTAAAGATACAGGATAAGTCAAACTATTGCCACATTGTGTAACATTAATAAACAATAAACGTAACAATTGTGTAGCATTATGGTGTGACATATTCCCCACATTTAAGTAGTGACCGTATTTCAAATTTGAAAGTATTCGAAAAATAAAGTTAGAATTATTAACTTACCCCTTGAGCATTGTTTGACAAAGAACATTCAGAAAATCTGAACAATTCTTGTTATCATTGCGACAGAAACCTTAAATTAATTAAGATTTGCCAGTGATGTCAATTAGAGTTTGACTTTCTCACAACTCTATTTTTTTAAACAATAAAAAACTTTAGCGTAAAGAGCGAGGCGTTGAGGAGGGGACAGGCCCTTCCATATACGGAATAATTTCTGTTCGTTTTAAGTTTTAATGTCGCTCCTTACTTTCAGTTTAAAAAACTTGTTTTTTTATTTAATTTCTGATCGTTTTTTAGTTAATGCAGCTTTTATTTTGGCTCACCGTCATTGAATAAGTAAGCAAAATTTGCATAAAAATTTTAGTTTTCTTTTGCTAAATGTCTGTCACTAAATTTGGTTCTGACGTAATTTACAAATTAACTTACGTAACGAATTTCTATATTCGTATATTTTTATTACGCATATTATGGGTTCGCCCCCTAATCAATACCTCGCTCTTTACGTTAAGTTCAAATACGTTAAGTTCAAAGAATTCCAATTCTTTAAAAACGACCCCTTAATCACAAAGGATGTTAATTAAAATAAATAGCTCTTATGAAAGTACTAAAAAATGTTTGGCTTAAAGAGCGACGTATTGACTAGAGGGTGAACCCAATCATACAGCTAATATTTTCTGTTCGTTTTAAGTTTTGATGTTGCTCCTTACTTTCAGTTGAAAAATTTCTTTTTTGTATTTAATTTCTGATTTTTTTTTTAAATAATGCTGGGGAGTCCGGCGCTCCCCTCATAGCAAAGTCCCTTCCCCCATGAAAACTTCCTTCATGGAAAGTTCCTCCCACATAACCCCCGACCCACACTCACCCCCCACTACCAGAGAAAATTCCCCCTGAAAACGTCTGTATATTTCCCAATAATCAATGCTATATGTTAACATTGTGTAAAGTTCATAACTTTCAGCCCTCCCCCCGGGGGCTTAAGTCATCCTAAAAGACATAGTTATCACATTTTCGACCATACTAAACAAAATGGCTATCTCAAAATTTTTGTTGGGTAACTTTGGGAAAAAAATGAGCGTTGGAGGAGGCCTAGTTGCTCTTCATTTTTTTGATCTCTTAAAAAGGGCACTATACCTTATAATTTCCGTTCCAATGAGTCCTCTCACGATATTCTAGGGACACTGGGTCAATACGATTACCCCTGAAAAAAAACAACAAAAAAACAAATAAACACGCATCCGTGATCTTACTCCTGGCAAAAAATGCAAAATTCCATATTTTTGTAAATAGGAGCTTGAAACTTCCACATTAGGGTTATCTATTTTAGTGTATCCGCCGACGTGAATTTCATTAGGATTCAGCAGACATTGGGAGGTCTTTCCCCCTTTTTTCGAAAATGATTTACTGATTTCTAGGCGCATTAAGTTCTTTAGGTAAAATTAAACTGAATAAAATCGAATTTTTGGACCTCAGCATTAAAGCTCGATTTACTCTATATCTATACTGATACCAAAATTCTATTATTTATAGTTTCGGTTACCATTGAGCCGGGTCGCTCCTTACTTGCAGTTCGTTACCACGAACTGTTTGATTCCCTTCACTAGCAGAGCTTGGTCTTATAGTAATATATGATAAAACCGACAACAATAAAAAAAGAATGAGTTGGTACCGTTTATACGCGCACACAACTTTGTAAATTGTGAGAAAAATATACATATTTTGTTGAAATTCGCTTTATTCTATTCTCAGCAGACATTTCGTACAGTATGCTGATGCAGAGATAAATGTCCTACAAGTAGCGCTGGCGTTGTGCGAAATACGACTAATTTCAATCATAATTCTTAGCACATTTGTCTTTTTGTAGCTGGTTAATTTTTTTTTTTAGAAAAGCAAAAAGTCAGTATGGCATTATGCAGAAGTATTTCTATATTTATCGATTGGTAGCCAATGTGACTATGAAACGTAAGGTAAAGGACGTCACCAGCGCTCATTAGCCAATTCAATTACATATTAGAGAATTCGGAGCTATCTTAGTTTTTCAGTTAAATACTAGAAATAAAAATTAAAACAATTAAATGATTCCTGGAGCTGATCCCACTCTGCCAAATCCCATAGCCAAACTACAACCGACTTTACCTATCTAGTTATAGTACGAATTTCATTATAAAAAGCAAAATTCCTATTTCCTTTTTTATTCAAAAAATTATATTCACGTAAATATGTGAACTAATTTTTTTGGGGTCAGGAAGCTTAACGGAACTGGATGCTTTCATTTCACTTTGGTAACAATTAGAGCATGTTTACCTAGAGAGTGGGTACTCCCACCATGGGCAGAAGAGTCCAGCTTCATATGAGGGGCCAAGGGCCGCTTGTTTTGTAACTGAATCGAGTCAAGAGCAGTGGCATCAATTCACATCGTACAGGGGGGGGGGGATATATTTTTAAAATCAAAGGGGGAGGGTAATTTTGTTTTTATTCTCGATGTAAAAACCGAAAAAGTATTTTTAAATGGAAATACAAAAAATACATATTTTTGGAACTATAGGGGAAGTGCCCTCCTCTCCCAATTCATACCCGTGATTAAGAAATAGAAAAGATATTATCAATTATTTAATTATCAATTTGTTTACCAATAGTGCAAGTCTTGTTTTTTATTTTCGAAACATCCAGAAAAGAGCCTACGTTTTTATTCTTTTATAATAAGTGGGAAGGCGTCAGGACATCGACACGTCAGGACCACTACCGTCAGGACATTGACAAAATCCGTGATAACATCGACAAAAAAATCCGTCAGAACATTCACACGTCAGGACATCGACAGTCATAACATCGACACGTCAGTACATCGACAGTCACAATCGCTACCCGTCAGAACATCGACAGTCATAACATCGACACGTCAGGACATCTACAGTCACAATCGCTACCCGTCAGAACGTCGACAGTCATAACATCGGCACGTCAGTTCATGGACAGTCACAATCACTAGCCGTCAGAACGTCGACAGTCATAACATCGAAACGTCATAACATCAATTTTTTTCATAACGAAAGTCCGTCAGAACCACTAACCGTCAGAACGTCGACAGTCATAACATCGCCACGTCATAACATCTAAAATTTTTTCATAGCATCTAAAATTTTTAAACTTTAGTTTTTTGGAGTTTAGGGGGGAAAGGTACCTAGGTTAGGTTAGGTTGCGTATTTAATATACGCTATGCTTTACCCCCACCCCCCTGATGTGCAAATATATAGCCGAAATTTGTTTCTAAAACATTATATACTTATTACAATTATATAAACTTATAAATTTTTTTAAATAGCGAAAATCCGTCAGAACCACTAACCGTCAGAACGTCGACAGTTATAACATTGACACGTCATAAAATCTAAAAAATTTTTTAGATGTTATGACGTATCGATGCTATGGCTGTCGACGTTCTGACGGGTAGCGATTGTGACTGTCGATGAACTGACGTGTCGATGTTATGACTGTCAACGTTCTGATGGGTAGCGATTGTGACTGTCAATGAACTGACGAGTCGATACTATGACTGTCAACGCTCTGACGGGTAGCGATTGTGACTGTCGATGTCCTGACATGTTGATTTCCTGATGTGTCGATGTTCTGACGGACTTTCCTTGTCGACGAAATGACGTTTAGTGCTTGTGACGGTTAGAGGAAATAGAGTATAGAGTATCTTCTTTCTTCTTTTATAATTTCAGAAATTTATAAAAGAAAAAAAAGAGAAACTAGGCGAGATTCTCTGTTCAAGCAGCCGGGGGCGTCTTTTTTTTGGGTGGGGAGATGGGTGAAGCTGGCACAGCTTCTCACCAAGTAACAAATGAAGCCTGTCCCAAAAATGGGCACAATTTCCTAACAAGCTAAATTTTTACCAACAATGAAGGAAGATTTTACTATGATTGGCGGTTCTAAATGGCGTCACATAAAACGGACCAATATAATTGAAGCATGCCTTTCCTACGGTATTGCGGAAAGAAAACTCTCATATCACTGTGCACTCACTCTGACCGATTATACTAAATAGGAGTGCTAAGAGCCAGCTGAATCGTAAAACCTACATTGTTCGAATGGTTTATTAACTCCCATGTGAATTTTGGGCTATTGGAACAGTTTAGCAACTTAGAATCAAATTATAACGGACCTAAAAATGAACGGCAAAGACAACCTAAAAATTGATTTTCTGTGACAAAATTCATCTACCAACTAAAAGGAAGAAATGAAGTTTGAAATTGAAACTAGTGGGATGAGAAACTCATAATGTAATGTTTCAGAGATCTGTAATTGGCTTGATTCATAAAATCCTAACTCTGCTGACCAAAATCACAACATATTCCGAAAACTTCATGATATAGAGCACAAAATTATAGCAGAAGTATGAAAATTCTTACTCTTGCAAATATGACACACAATCCAATGAATGTTTTGATGAACCTGGTTTTCCGTTAAAAAACATTATAATAGAATTTCTATTCTATTATGTGTTTTGGAATATTACAATTAAAATTCTCCAGCAATTTTTCCAACAGCTATTCCACTTCTTAGAAAACCTCTCCAACAGTATTTGCATTTTTTTTTTTTACTCAAGAAAATGTTATAGTTAGTAGGAGTATTAGCTAATAACCATTTTTTCGGTCGGTAGTTTTGTAACAACGGTACAAAAGCGGTAGTTTAAACGGTAAAACGGATAAAAACGGTAGGTAAAATGGTGGTTTTCAGTTTGGTAGTTTTTTTTAGGACGGAAATATTTAATCTCAAAGCAAAAACTTGAACCTGATGACTAAAATGTTAAGCTATTCTGCATATTCACTATCAGAAAAAAACTAGATACTTTTCATATTTGTAGTTCTTCCTTATCTGTTTACCACTCCAGTATAGTGGGGGTATGAACCCATACTAGGAGAAAAGGAGAAATACTTAGAACTCTAACTATTGAAACGGAAGTTTTGTTTCCTTAGTTTCCATAAATTTCTTTTTAATAAGAAGAGAAAATTCAGCCGAACCTCTCGAACTCTAAAAAAACGTGAAAGCTCATAAAAATAATTTTGACAAGGCCCTTTTCGGAACTTTTTTAGCAACGTAATTTACAGATATTTAATACATGAATAGAAACTGTTGGTAAATTCCCTCGGCCATATCCAGAATTATTTCTCAAGGGTCAAAAAACTGAAAAACCGGTTCAAAAAACCGAAGAAGGACTTACCTACAGTGGACTATGTCTAACGATCTTAAATGAATATTTTTACCAACCTTTTTAAAATACCAATTTACGTGTCAGACAACAATTTTTTAGCTTTTTATTGAAATTTTTTTTCAACTTACTTTTTTAAGAGCTTACTTTTTTTTACTTTTTTACAGTCCTGCTTTAACAGGCCAGAACATTTTTAAACCTAGCATGGACATTATTTTTTGTGCAATGATACTTCGAGTAAGATGAAACTTAGATATTAAAAAAAACCAGTTCTTCAAGACTAGAAGATAGTTTTTTTTACTAAAGCTTGTGACACTGAGAACTTCAGCCTTTTAAATGCCATCGCGTGCTGAAAGCAACATGCATTTTACCAAAAAAAAAAAAAATAAAAAAAAATAAATTGTTTTTTATAATATTAATGAAACAAAATTATTGAGACTTTCAGGAATGAATACCAGTATATATAAAACAGTCTCTCTACTTTAATTATTTCTTTTCGGTAATCTTGGTTAATATAAGGATTTAAACTTTTCGTTGTTGTTGATATTATAACAAATAAAAACATACTGCTCGAAAAAAACAGTTTCCTGTACAGTACAAATGACACCTTACCCTTGAGAATACAAAAGGAGCGTTTGAACTTCCCTATTTTGTGGTAATTTCGGTACTATTGTACTAATTGGTCTATAGCGCTGTGTACACAGCGCTATAGACTGTCCAAGGAATGCAGTCATGGAGATCCGTAAAGCGGGTAATTGCTATCTAAATCGATCGCAAGGCGTGGTTTTCATTGAATTTGCAATATTTAAACTTCTGTTTTTTGGGGTTTAGGGGGCCCAAATTTGTTTCTAAACTATTATATATTCATCCTATTTTATTTTTTTTTATTAGCACTACACCAAACTTGGCTTCTTTCGTGTGTACCATTAAGTGCAATAGTACCGTAATTTCTGTTCGTTCGAAGCTTGACTTAGATATTCATTTTAGTTTCTCTTTGTTTTGAGTTTTATTTATTCATTGATAAGGGTTTCTGTCCGTTTTAAGTTTGTATTATGATTTGACCTTATTTTTGGTCTTTGGATAAATGTAGCCCTTTACTGTTGTCTGAAAAACTTTGTTTCGAAACAGTTAAAAAAAAAAAATCGTGTAAACGAACGGAGAGCCCTTTCTCACACTTTTTCCTCTAGGAAAATTATAAAAAAAGGAAGCTGTATAGAATTTAAAAGGAGAACTTGAAAGTATAGTATATGCCCAAAGAATCAATATTTGAAATCTTGTAAAAGTAACTGACAAAGGAAAGTTAATAATTTTGATTTACAAACGTTTTTTTTTTCAAACTTACACATGAGTAAAGCTGTTTTAGAACTATTACGTAAAAATCCTGATGACTATGGTTCAGCCCCTCCTATCACCTCAACTTCTCCTATACCTCCACGAATGGCGACTTTTGAGGTTTAATTGCAAAAAATCTCAAATGTGTTTGCACCAGCGTTGCCAACGCTTTGAAATAAACTGTACCAGTTTTCCAACTAAAATTGTAACGCAAGAGGATAAATTGTATCATCTGAACAGCAGGTTAAAAATTTTCCATAAAAAGAAGAAAGATTTTGATAAACCAAAACTTGAACAGATATCCTAGCAAGAAAGGAGCAAGGGAAGCCAAAATATACAGGAAAAGATGTTTTATACCAATAAATTGTTTAGTGTACCGCACTGTGCAAGGACCTCTAAATAGTACCAAAAATGATACAATTGTACCGCTTTGGAAACGTTGCTTTGCACTACTTTGTTGGTCTCAGGTGGCTTTACGTTGCGATGAATTGTTAGCAGTTTAGTATCCATTTTAATAACTAAGACGTTAAGCTGTCAAAATTTTTAGCTAAATGTTTTCAAAACTGCTTCCTTCACGCTTTTTGGATCAACTTTTCGAGCAAATTAAACCAATTTTAGAATAAGGAGGAGCCTCCCCAAAAAGGGGAGCGATTTTGATAAACTTGCACAATCACGGTTTGCATATTAAAAGAACTCTTTTACAGAGTTTCTAAGTACCTTTCAACAAAACAACAAATTTTGTATTTTTCTATTCTCAGAAGGATGGTAACGGACGTTTGTTTTCAAGGGTTAAAACCAGTGTTCCTAAAACGTCGGGCTCACTAGGACAGAATTCAAAATTCTAGTGGCCCTTTTAAGTAGCAAAAGAGATGGCGTCAGAGTTTGCTTTCCACCTTTTTGAGGCATAAAAGAACAAACTTGGCCAGTGATATATGGCCTTAGCCTATAGTTCCCTACACAACAAAAATTGAAGACATCCCCTTAAAAACGAGGAAACGATGACCCTAAATCTTTATCTCATATTTCAGACCCCCCCCCCCTGAGAAATATTCTAAGGAGGGCAATTTTTCAGGGATGATTATCGTTCAGATATAATTGAAGCTTTAGCATACGAATGCCAAACTTGATTAAAAAAAGAAACAAAAAAAACAGGGTTTAGGGGACGCTATGGAGGGGGATCCTCCCTTACACTTACAAGAGCCATGGAGCAAACAGCTCGCACAAGCAAATTGGAAGTAAAGAGCGGCCCTTATCAATGGAAACCAAAGCTCTAATAAAGGAAGTTTTGATAACAATATCAGCAGCATCTACTGTTCATACTTATCCTAAATATGCAACATTCATCAATTTTAAGTTAGTCTTTCAAAAACTAACAACATATGAACATTTGTATACTTTTTCAAAAATGGGGTTAAACACTACCAATAAAAGGTATGATCTTGAAGAAAACTATAAAACGAAATTCAACATATATGAGAAGCCTAAAGCTACCGTCTACAAAATTAAGAATTCTTATTTCTTCCATTAAAGAATGATCACGCACGAATGTTTTTTTTCCCAGGCACGACCAGATCGGACCAGCAGTCGTAAATTGTCGAAAGACCGGTCATTTTATTGAAACAGGTCCTGAGCGAACAAGGACAGGTCCTTGGTGCACATACGTTTGAAGTACTATTATGTGTTAAATTATTGATATTAATATACTTCCTTTTATATTTTAGCAAGTATGAATAAGATAAGTATGAATCCAGATAAATCAAAGAAAGCAAGCATGAATAAGATGCTGTTAAACACTATATTGCACCTGACTTTAGCGACTTAAAGACCTAGAACTGGCTTGAGATATGCAGGATTTATATTCACTGTAATGACTTTTCAATATTGTAATGACAATTCAATATTCTAATGACTTTTCAATATTGTAATGACAAATTTTAATGACTTTTAATTATATATAATCACTTCTAAATTGACTGGTAACGTCCCAGATTGGTGGCATATGAATTTGTCTGAGGATTAACACAATATGCATATGCAAGATTTATGCAAGAGATACAATATTTATATTGTATTTATAATTATATATTGTATTTATATTAATACAGTATTTATATTCACTGTAACGACTTTTCAATATAATTAAGCACTGTTTCAAATAATCAAAAAATTTTTATTTTTAACCTTAAATTACAATATATTTCCAAAAAGGACGAAACGGCAAAAAATACGAAAACAAAAATTCCAATATAATGACTGGTACTCCGGGAATAACATTCATTAAAAAAAAACAAAAAAACTAAAAACCAACACTGCAGCCACAGAACGAGAAATTTAAAAACAATATACAGCGATAAAAAAAAAAATCTGTAAATAAATGTAAACTTTAGACCTTAGATGCACAAAAATGAACTACAAGTTAAATCAAGGTGGATTCAAGAAAACTAAAAGGTCCTAACAATTTTTTCGAAGTTATTAGAAGCACCCTATATTCTATTCGTATTCTCCTCAATCAATATGATATAGTAAAGCGAAAAAAAATAATAGGCATTATGGCAAGTCTACAACTGGGTCGAAATTTGGAGCCTGAAGTTTCAGTCCCAACTAAGCTATATAAAGTACTTGTTAGGCTTAGATCAGAACATGGTTCAGTTTTAGCTTCACCAAAATTTTGGAAAGGCAAGTAGGAACTGAAAAACGTTTACAGTCGCCCCACCTAATCTTTGCGCAGTCACATACGTCATAAACCCTTTAAGACTTTCTCCACTAGAATGACTAGATGGCATTCACACCTTTGATACTTTCAGCATGCCGTCCAACATTCAAACTTGCGACTGAACTACATAAAAACAAACAAAAACTACTGTGTGGTTCCTATTAAATAAAGCAGGGTTGTCATACCTCCCAAATTTTTGTATTATTTATTTCAGAGGTTTATTTTTAACGTATCCCTCAAATTCCACAATCAGAGTCAGCCATTTAGTCTATGTAAGAAGCCTTACTTACAATCTTGAATATTTCAAACAAATTTTAAATCTTCAAGAGAACGAAACTTTTTAAACAATACGGCTTCCCTTATGTCTTTTAAGATAATCCGACTAGACAACAACGCCAGTTTTAGCCAAAGAAAATGGAAAGCAGTAACGAAAACAGGAAACTGAGAAAAATTATATCTTTGGCGCTCCAAGACTCTCGTAGAAATTTGTAACTATTGACCACAGACAGAACAGTGTTGCCGAGTTGGATTGCAAAAGTTAAAATCCCTGAAATACTAGCACAATTAAGCACTATATAAGTCATAGTGATGAAAATGAAAAGTGCTCATATTCTGCAAAATTTTGCGGTCAGGTTTCACCGTTAACCCAAAATCAAGCTTAAGAATGAATGTTTAAAAATAGAAAAAATGGAACAAATAGGAAAATATAGCGATATTTTGGCTTCTATATTTTTTTTATCTCTAAATTAACGGTACAGAGTAGAATTCAAAACAGTGAAAATCCTTAGGGATTTTTTAGAAACATTTACCGCACTAAATCTGTGTTCATTTTTTTTTTTTTTTTTTTTTTTTTACCAAATTTGGATTTCTAGTGTTATCAGGCTCTAAATGTCTTTGATTCTGGAAAAAAAAAAGAAAATCCAGGGAATCATGCAGGAGAAAGGACAAAACTTTCACTACCAGGGAACTACACAAAAAAAAGGACAAAATCATAAAATTCTTTTATTATTTTTGATCCGCCTTTCCAAGTTTTGATCCAATTTAAAAAAAAAGAAAGATTTCTTGTAGTTTCATTCATCGACACACATCAGATTTCTTTCCAGAAGAGGCGCAGTCATTCAGAGGGGATTTAAAAAGGGATATAATTTAAAAAGATAGGAGTTGAGAAGGGAATAGTATATATCTTGAGAATTCGGCGAGGGGTATGGGCCCAAATTCCCATAGCCTTCTGCAAATGTGTCTAGTTTAACGACCAGCCTAGGGAAGAGTGATTCTTGAGCCTTCAGTTTTTTAAATGAGTAGAAGCGATATTTATCTGATTTATACCCCATGCAGAGTAAATGATTTCTAATTTCGAACAGCTTAATCCTCCTCAATAATAAAAAACAAATCATAAATCGTTTGAACAGTATAGCTTTATCAACTTCAAAAGTAGAGAGACATCTATGATACAAACGAATGTTTCAATTTTAAAATAATTTCACAATTCATATGCAATCAATAAATTTTTGGGAATATTTAACAGATTTTCTTTTTTTTTGGCTACTCAGTGCCATCTATAAAGAGCCAACCAAAAGACGAGGAATTAGACGAACACCTTTAACGTGTCTTAGATGCAAATAAAAAAGTTACAATCCAGAGCTGACTCGATATATTCCAGACTAAATGGCTCCAGGAATTTGAGGATCCTGGTTGTTCAACCTCACCAGCAAAATTCGAAGACGAGCCATAAACTTAAATACTATATTTAAATATTAAACAATATGTTCTGGCTAAATATTTACATTTGATTTATATACTGCCATAGCAAATTTGTTGTAATTGACTTAATATCGCTGTGACAAGTTTATGTAGGATATATTTCACAAAGACCGAAATATGAATATATTAGACAAATAACATAAACACAACATGACATGGACTCCAGCATCTAAAAAGAGGCGACTATAAAACGAAGACCTTAACAGCCTGTTATAATGGATAAGAGCCTGGTCTAGAAAAGCTAAGATCCTGAGCCGACTCAACATACTTCTGACTAAATGGCTCCAGTACGTTGAGGATCTTGTTGTCCTCATTCCATCAGCAGAGTTTGGTGACTGGTCGTAAACTCCCTGTGGCTCCTAGCCATCCAAGATGTAAGATCTTATAGGCTTCTCCTATGGTTTCTGATGAAATACTGGCTCGCCTGTTTTTCGACCTAGACACAGTTGCCCAATGGTAAAAAATTCCAGCGGAGGGACAGATTCAAAAGATTCCCCGATCATGGGGACATTTCATCGAAAAATATCTCAGCACAGGCCAATGATCATATATCATGAAGACAGTCTCAACAGCACCCAACGGACATGATTAGGTAATAAAAATTGTTATATAATAAAAATTTTATTACCATGATTAGGTAATAAAAATGATTAGGTCTTTGAGCAAGAATTCGTAATTTTTACCCTCAAATAAAAGCCAAATACATCACTGCATTAATTGATAGTAGAAATGTATAGAAAAAGGAATCAACGGATGCAAAAAAAAAAAAAAAAACTAAATCAGGGCAGTAGATCTAGTAACTATCTAAATATAGTAACTAGGCATAAGGGAATCACCGTCCGAGATTTTAAGAAGAAAAGAAAAAAAAATCAAACATCAGATACACTAACAACCTGCAGACTTGGCAAAGCACACTGACAAACTAAGTTACATTTATTGAATGAGAATTATTTTAAAATAAACCTTGCCAACAAAAAGAAATGTTATTCTTTTATATATCTAGATTCAGTATCATGATTTTGCTTTCGTTTTTGAAATTTATTTAGTTCTTCTTTCTCGCCATTCTTTTTTTAAGTCTTCAATGCCATAGATTATTATGACTTTTTTTTCATTCAATTATTTTTTTAGCCAAAATGCCCTACTCCTTATACAGTCGAAAAGTCCACATCAAGTTCTTCTTTTCAAAAGTTACTGGCCTAGATTATCATTTTTTTTCTTATTTTCTGAGTTTTGTCCGTTATTTTTGTATGAACAGCCATAGTTACAGCCGTTGGTTAACTTGTCTGTATAAAAATTATATATTCTCAGCAGTGACCGGATAGGCTAATCACCTTTCCAATGCAAATTCAATTCCGGTCTGATGTGAACCTCCCAAAGTGTAAGCAGGGGCAGATCTAAAGCAAAATATTGAGGTGAGGGCAATGTGACTATGGCGCCAATAAGCTAAATCTTGGGGGGGGGGGGGCATTGTGACAAGGGTGCCAATAATCGACCAAATTGACAAGCTTATTTTTTTAAAAAGAGAGAAAAACAGAAAAAACAAGGAATGAGGGCGCCAGAAAAAATCTTTGGGGGGGGAAGCCCCCCCCCTGGATCCACTAGTGAGTGTACGTACAAATTTTAAGACTAAAGAATATAATATAAGACAAAACACGAATCTTCAATGGACACATAATATTTGTAGCACCCAGAATTGTATGCGAAGTTTTAATCTTCCAATGTGAATTCGATTCTGATTGGATGCAAAGCTTTAAAACTATAAGTGCAAATCTTGTGAGCTATATTGCACGACTGCCATGCATGAGAGAGTTCATACAAAAATGGAATGCGTATAATTGCAAAACAGTAGGTCGATATTTTCATCAGAGAAAAATTTAGTAAGAAATATTGTACACCTTTAACAAATAATTGTATCAATAAAACGAACATAAATATCAAGTTCAGAGTTGCCAAATAAAACCCAATTCTATGTTTCTCACTTTGAAGAACGGCTGTCAGGATTTAGCTTTAAGAAGTTTTTGGTAATCTTGACTCACTCTAGCAACTTCTTCGCCTAACGTGTTTAAGCTTTCCTGAAAAAAAAGAACAAGGTTTAACTTAATTACGTCGATAAGGGCACCAAATTCTATTTCCTCTCTAAAAAAATTCCTCTCTCCTAGATGATATTTCCAGTCAGCTTAAATTTCCATATAACCATGTTTAGCTATATTACGGTTAAACATGAACTTTTAAGGTAACAATCCTCCCCCAAAGTGATTCGGAAATTAAGTTAAAACCCTGGGCACGGTCTCCTCCTGCAGTCAAAACAGACAAAATATCTAGGAAAAAGTCACATAAGAATTTTTGCCCAATTCCAACATGAAATGAAACTTTGATGTCAAGAAACATCTGACAGATTTCAAACAGTAGGCTGTGCGAAAAGTGTGGTTCAATCTCGCTTTTTAAGGATATAGTGAGAGAAAGGTTGAGATGACTAGGGCATGTTCTGCGGATGAAGGATGACAGATTGCCAAAGATTGTTCTTTTTTCGACCAGCTGTCGTAAGGAAAGATTTAAGGGAAATGGAAACTTCCTGGGAGGGTGCAAAGAGGGAGGCTTTAAATAGACTGGTATGGAGGAAGAGTGTGCGTAGCTGGTTGGAAAATGTGTATTGTACCAGAGATTTTTCAAATGCACCGCGTTGACAACGCTGCTGTTCAGTGACAGCAGAAAAATGTATTTTTAAAAACATTTAATGTTAAAAAAGACACATTTATTTAGATAGAAAACTCAACAACAAATGAAAAAAATATAAATATTAAAAATTAACTTCGGGAGCTAAATACATTTTTTTGTCATCTTTCAGGGGTTATTGGCTAACTTACAGTGGTAAACCATTCAAATATTGTTGCCCCCGATGATCCCATGAATTACGCCAAACATACCGAGAAACTTAGCTAGCTACAAAATAATCCGTTTATGAATAATTTTGGATTAACATAAAGTTCCTTGGAGGACCTTACACAGCATTTAGAAAGCAATGACACCCAGTCACGAAAATATAGGGGAGGGGGCAAGAATATTTTTTTCCATTTTTTAATGAAACTACCAAAAGAAATTCGAAATCTAAATGGGGGGGGGGGAGGGCATTTTTGCTTTTTAATTATATTATCTAACAAAAAAAAAACAATTTTTTTGAAATCTAGGGTAACAATTGTCCCCTGACCCCTCCCCCTAATTGCCACCCCTGTTTTAAGGGAGATTAAAGCAATTATCTCTTCTATGCCTGTTGCTGCTGCGCAGAAAAAATGCCAGAAAAAACACATAGCGGCAAAATATAAGTTGAATTTTTTCAACTCAATAGATGCTTGACAAAGCGACCAAAATCGATTAATTCAGCAACTACATTGTCGCGCAAAGCAAACATCGCTCATGTGCGTACCAAGAGTTACTTCCACCGCTGTCACCAAACATGCACACTAAACCCAAAAAATATCCTTTCTCCCAAATGTACTCTCAGCCAAAAACTAGCTAAAACACATTGATGCAGAATTTGATACAACTGACACATGCAATGTGCGTATCTTCAAAATCGCAAACTAAAAAATGATATACTTTACTGTATACGCGCACGACTTCACATTATTAAGTCACTAATTATCCAAGCGACTCTTTAATGAAACAAAGACACAAAATTATCGCAGAAGAATAGTCAATGCCATATACTCTATATTTAATCAACTACATTCTTAATATAGTAAGCAAGCAATTCATTCAAATTATCCTTTAGATTAATGGAAAAAAAGCATAACCGCGTCATCCTCAATGCAGAGAATAAGAGTTATATAAAGTCTATTAATAGCAATGGTGATAAAAACTGAAGACAATAAATTAAAAGTGAAGCAATCGATGAAACATAATATGGTAACTAAGGAAGAGGATGATTATTATGTTTATTATGACGAAGAAGACCTTCCAAAAGAGCTGCGCAAGTTGCTTGAAGAAGGTGCTGACGAGCCCTTAGTCATTGAGCGTGTTACTACTCAAGTGAAATCTGCTGCCAAAATCCCTTCCACCACCCTTGTACCCTCTGAACAGCCTACAAATTTTGATTTGGAAGAAATTCCATTGTCAAAAATAAACATTAAGAAAGAACAGACTACTGACAAACCTGAGCTCAAGGATGAGTCTGAAAGTGAAACCTCAAGCTAAAATTTTGACGAAATTGACACTTTGGAATATGGAAATGAAATTGTCAGTGAAGAATTAATTCAAAAGAGGATGGTTCTGAATTTCAACCTGAAGAACAAGAAGAAATATCGGATAGTTTTGAAACAATGCCTGGAATAGATGAACAATCAACTCCTGTTCTATCAACTACTGAAGGTGCTGTACCAGTGACAGTGGCTGATCTTCCAGTAAAAGAAATTCTTAATGTACCTTCTATAAGACTGAATATTAGAACTGAATATCATCGGTTTTAATTTTTTCGTACTTGAAAATGATATTATCGCTGTCATTGCGACTAAGGCATACATGCAGGAGGGGAAATGCCTTTGGCCCCCAGCAGGGGCGTCGTTTGGGGGTGGCAAGGGGGGGGGGCAGTTGCCCCCCCCCAATAATGTGGAGAAAAAATATTATACATCCCATGCCCTTTGACTATCCAGATATGGACCCGTCTTGCCCCTCCCCCAATAAAAATGCTGGAGATTCGCCCCTGGCCCCCAGAAATATTAAGATTATATTTGTAATTTCTCTGTTTTCTGGATACAATTTACCTATTTGTAGGGAATACGGCTTTGCCTGTCGCGAATGGAATACAATTCCAGTTGAAACAAGAAATTTCAGGCGTCTGGCATCCTTCAAGGCTACAGCGGAGAGATTTCCTCTATGATTTGTGACAGTACAATGCAATTTGCTTATGAATCGCATATGAATAGCATGTAGAATAATGTAAAAACAACGTTACCAGAATATGTGGAACGGAGAAGACTACTGCAGGGTGCCAACAAACCCTTTGGAGGTTTGTTTGCATGTCCTGCAAAATGTTTGGTATATATGTGTCAAATAAAATAATCTTATCTTATTTCTGCGATCGTTTTTAACTTGGCCTCCTCTGAAACAAATAGCCCTCGAAATAAGTGTTTGCGTACATACCTAGGCGTCTTGAAAAGAACAAATGATGTAGGAAAAACAATTGAATTATTGAACTGGTGAAACGACTGTGCATAAAATGGTGGTGCACAAAAAATGGGCTTCACCTATCAAGTCACAGACCAGCTACTGAATTACCTATTAAGGGGTTCATAATGATTTAAAGATTCTAAGGCTAAATGAGGGTTTTATTTAAATATCTAAATCGTTTATCTAAGGGTTACTGACGTGTTCGAGATTATGATTACTACTAAGAAAAAAGCGAAGGGCAAATCCAAAAGCTAGCAGGAGTTTGGGTAGCAGCGATCGTGCAAGGATTAGCCGTCAAAAGAAAAGTTGAAATAGATAAAGCTGGGTCAAAATAGTTGCATTAGGAGTACTCGTGATAAGAATAATGGTAGCAGTAATACAGAGCTGGATGCTTTCTACAGAACCAAATTTTATATGTATAAGTAGGATACTCTTTGCAAAGTCAAATTTCCTCATTTTTCATATTGTAAATGAATCTGTTCATGTAATTATTTTAATTAATATGATCAATTTCATTCGGAAGTAATTTTGTAAGGAAGCCATTAAGGGCGCCTCTCTAATAATCCTTGATTGACGAAGAGTCGACAAGCCATGAAAAACATTATTAAGGATAAAAGTCGAAAAACAGCTTTAATAGTGAGAGATAAACTTTCTCTGGAAAATCTTATATCAAAAAAGGTTAGTGTAAGTGACTTTTGTTTTATTCAACAAACAGGAAAAAATCACTTCAATCATGACTTTCGCCTTGCCAGATAAAGATAACTAAAAAAAAGTTTTCGAAATTATCAACAAATAATGCGGTAATACCTTCCTCAATTCTTGGACCAGGTATGGTTAATTTATCATCAAGAACTTTAACGATACAAGAACAATCAGTGCTTGAAAAGGGTCCGAAATTTTGTTTTAAACCAGATAAAATCCCCGTGGAGGATATTATCTCTTCAATAGAAACATATCTGGATAAAACGCAAACCTAATAAAAAATGTTAGCTTGGTTAGAACTTCTACCGTAAGAGCCCTGTCTAATTTGGTATTAAGACCGAGATTTCCTAATACCACCATCAAAGACATAGGGATTCTAAAAAACTTAAAAAAGGATGGTTCGATTACCATTACAAAAGCAGATAAGAGCAACACTTTAGTTGTGATGAATACTGAGGACTACGAATCAAAATTAAGAAGTTTACTAAATGATGAAAAAACATACAAGAAGCTATCGTATAACCCAGTAGACTCTTTTACAAATAAGTTTAAGAACGAATTGAAGTGCTTAAAGGATGAAGGAAAAATTACGCCTCAACTCTATTACAAATGCCTGCCACGCAGTTCCTTGTGCCCTAAATTATATGGACTTCCCAAAATTCATAAGCCTAACCTACCATTACGACCAATTGTGTCAAATACAAGGTCACCAACAAGTGTTTTGAGCAAATGGTTGGTGTAAATCTGTAAACCACTTTTGTCTACACTAATTTCGTATATTAAGAATTCTTCGAATTTAGTTGAAAAACTGAAAAAGTAGAAATTTCTTCAAGTTCTTTGCTTTCAAGCTTCAACATTGTATCAATGTACACAAATATTGATGCAAAAGCAGCCGAAACTCTTCTAGAAGGAAAGCTGTTGAAAAATTTGGATTTGATTAGTGGCAAAACAGATTTGGAAGTTTCTGTAATTATATATTTAGTAAGGTTGTGCAATAAGTTCTCTTATTTTTTTCAATTTAGAGGGGAGTATTTCGAACAAATAAATGGTTTACCTATGGGGGCCCCTTTATCACCTTTATTAGCTAATATTTTTGTGGAGAATATTGAAACAATTGCGTTAGATTCATATTTTTTAAAACATATTTTCTGGGGCCGGTATATGGATGACATTATTTCAGTATGGGATTATGGGGACGAGGAATTAAAAGGATTTTTGGAACATCTTAATTGTTTGGGAGGGGATTTAAAGTTTACCGTTGAATTGGAAGAGAATGTGAAACTTCCTTTCATTTATGTTCTTCTTTTTAAAAATCAAAATAGTCTGGATTTTAAAATTTACAGAAAACAGACAAATAACAATAGATTTTTGTCTTATAGTTCCGGTCACGCTCGCCAAGTAAAAATTGGTTTGATCATTTCTTTAACTGATCGGATCTTTAGTATTTGCTCTCCAAAATTTGTTGAGGAGGAGTTGTCTTTTCTAAGGAAAATACTAATAAGCAACATGCATCCAGAATGGTTAATTAACCAGACTTTTTCAAAAAGAAGAAAAAGGTTTCTAGAGATTTCTAAGGAAGTCTTGGAGACAACTCGGGAGAAGGATGTTTTTGTTTCTTACCATGTGTACCTGGGCTAAGTGAAAAACTTGAAAGAATTTTACAAAGCAATGATCTAAGGGTAGCTTTAAAGAGTAATAATACTTTGGGTAGTTTTCTAAATTCTGGGAAGGATCTAACTTCATTGGGGCAACAAAGTGGGGTTTATCAGGTCCCATGTACTTGCGGAAGCTCATATGTGGGACGTACTAACCAGAATTTGGAAATGAGATTATTACAACACAAAGATTCTATTTCTTCGGCTTTAAAGCAAGATTCTAAGTCTGAAGATTTCACTTCAACACTTTCAGAACATATTTTTAATTTTCCAGACAATTTTATTTTGTTCGAGAATGTCTCTTTGATTTCTAGGAATCGGGGTTTAAAGCAAAATTTTCGTGAAACTCTTGAAATAAAGAAAATCTTATTCAAGAATATTGCTTTGAATCGGGATACAGGTGAATAAGGGGTGGACTCTATCTATGATAATTTATTAAAATCTGACAGAGTAAAGTTCAATTCACCCAATGTAGTTGACCTTTGTCCAAATGTTATATCATTGAACGCTAATGAACCAAATCCAAGAAGGTCAAAGAGAATAGCTTCCGCCTTTGCTTTGAAAAGAATTAGAAATTTAAACAATATGTAGTGTTATTTGATTTAGTATATAAACTATTGTTTTAAATTGTTTTATTTTAGTTTTTACGACTGATGACGGTCACTGTATATGTGACCGAAATATCTGGTATTTTTTGTGAATTTCTATCACTGTTATCATCATCACTGTCTATTAAAAGGATTTTATCCCTATTTGAACTTTTATTTATCGTCATGGAAAGGCAGTGTGGTCTCCGAAAATATCTATATTTTCAAAAGTTTTTCAAATAAAACAACAATTTTACTAGTTAATGAACAGGTTATTTTCTAGAGCAGAATAGGAAACGACATAGAGACCCGACAAATTTCTAAGAGCACAAATTTAGGATACAAATAAACTATTGAAAATTTTAATCATAAAGGTAACAGCCCCCCTTTCCACACTAGTATTTTAAATCTCTAAGGAATTTAAAAAAGCTGGATCTCAAAAGAAATTCTTGACCGCACTCCGTCAAGCAAAATATCTCCCCAAAATCCAGTCTAAGAAGCAATAACGCATACAATTAAATCATTAAGAGCAGGTTTGGGAAGAGCTACCAAATTCGTAAGTATATAATATAAAACATCCAGAAATTATCTGGGTGGTGGGGACGGTCCACTAGGCCCCACACCCCCTACTTACGTCCTTGTATTACCTATACATAGATGCAGAAGATGTTTAAGTTAAAAGATTTGGATGCGGGGCGTCCCACATAAAGTTTTGCAATATGTCTGTCAGTGAAAGTTAAATGCAAGTCAATGTTTCAAGTCAGCGCCAGATCAGGAAATGTATCTTTTAATACTGATACATTTTAGGTGAAAATATGATCTTTTGAATTTTAGAGAAGCGTAGCCCTCTGATATTATGATTAGGAAGCAACAAGGAAAAGCCAGTATATTTTGCTCAAAACTATCTTTGGAAAATAATCTCATCAGAAATTTTACGCATTCTAACCTTCGGGCATATTTGTATTTGAATAGGTTAAGTGCAAGTTTTATGGGATCGATACGGGGCAAAATATTTATTAAATCAATACATTTTTAAAGACAAAGTTTTATTTTGTCAAAACTCTACCTAATTCTTCAATCCCTAGGAGGGTACACACCAAGGGATGATCAGGAGACCATTGGTAAAATATTACATTTTTATAATCAATAAAAATAAGTCGGTTTTGCCTGAAAAACGTTTTTCTGAACTGATTTACTTTTTTCAGGAAGATAAAATGCTTTCATTTTGTTATTAAATGCTTTTCAATTTTTCTAGAAGTAATTTACCGAAACATCGTACAACACAACTTGCTTTTTTTCGCCGATTTAAAATTAGCAGCATTTTCTGCTCGCATTTGCAGTTTTAAATTTACCCCCCTCTTGAATAAATGATGTAGACAGGGCCGGATTTAAATATCTGGCGCCCCTAGGTCCAAGCGTTTTGGCACCCTTAGGCCCAAGCAATTTTTTTTTTGGGGAGACGCAGAGATTTACGGGGAAATCCTCGAAAATGTGGGGATAGTGGAAGCCCTGAACAGAAGGCAACTGATGAGTGATGAGACAAAAGTAATGCAAGAGAGGTGATGCCGAGCTCTCAGTTGCCATTCTTGGGAGACATCTGACAGTTTATAAGCGGCTACGGAATTCCCGTGTTATTTTAAAATCACTGTCCTGTGAATAGGCAGCGCAGCAGCAAAGAGCACCTGACATTTTGACAGTAAATGCCTTTAGGCCCGGGCCTAGTAGGCCCCAGCGTAAATATTGGCCTGGATGTATAGTGCACCTTCTAGAGAGAGGAAAATTACTAGGTTTGATCAAGACGCCTGATTTGATAATAACGATGTCCTGTCGTTTTTTAGGAGCTGTAAATCCTTTAACATCGTCAGAAACATTCTTCTTCCTTCACGGTCAAGTCCAGTAAGAACACAAATGAACATAGTCAAGACATACCAAGCGTCAATTGTCTAATTCCAAGCAGCGTTGCCACCGCTTTCAAATAAGAATGATCTGTTTTCCGACTAAAATTGTACCAAAAGAAAATAACTTGTACCATCTAAACAGTAGTTCAAAAATTTACCATACAATGACAATTTTCGATAACTAAAAATTGAACAGATATCCGAGTCAGAAAGAACTTGAAAAATTGTATTGAACCAAAAATTTTAAAATATTCCATATTGTACCAGGACCTCTAAACTGTACCAAAAACGGTACAATTGTACCGCAATGACAATGCTGCTTCCAAGGTCATAGGCAAGAGAACAGACGGTTGCTCAACATCTTCACATCATATGACATCAGCCAAGCAGCTTAGCCGTCAACTGTCTGGAAGATTACAGCAGCAAAGGGGGGGGGGGGGGGGGGTAAAGAGCTTAGTCTTGACACAAGAGCATAGAAGCAGAGTGCTTTTATGCGCTCTGCTTTTATTTTGCGAAATATGGAAGAGTAAGTACTGCAAATACACTCTTTTGACAACCTGGATGCAAATGGTGTATTTGATTTAGCTGAACATCTCCTTCAACACTACCTGAAAGTTTCAACTTAATACCCTTAGCCATTTCTAAGATATTGAGGATACGTCGTTTTGACAACCTGGATGAATATAGTGTCTTTTCATTTAGTTTTGCATCCCCCTCAACACGTCCTCAAAGTTTCAACTTCCATCCTTAGTCATCCCTGAGATATTACAGATACGCTCTCTCGACAACCGGGATGCAAATAGTGTCTTTTGGTTAGCACATCATCCCCTTCAGCCTGCCATGAAAGTTTCCACTTAATGCCTTCATCCGTCCCTGAAATACGCCGAGGGGGATGATGTGTCTTTGATTTAGTTGTATAGGTATCGAATGTCTTTTGATTTAGTTTTAGATCCCCCCCTCAACATGTTCTTAAAATTTCAACTTAACATCCTTAGTCATTCGTGGGATATTGCAGATATGCCTTTTTGACAACCTGGATACATACAATGTCTTTTGGTTAGTTAAACCTCCCCACTTAGCATGCCCCAAAAAATTCAAATTAATACCCCCAGCTGTTCCTGAGATATAGCTGATACGCATTTAGATATAGCTGATATGCAGCTGACAACCTGCATTCTTTATTCAGTTTAACATCCCTCTCATTACTCCCTGAATGTTTTACCTTAATACCCTTAGAAATTTTAGAGACCCGATCCAACGTGCTCTTCTTTCCCAATAATAAAACCTATTTATAAACAATGGCCAACTTGCATACCTTACAGCCCTTCCCTCAGGTGCTTTTGTGAGTCAGGTCGTCCCCAGAGCCTTAGTAACTGGACCTTTGACTATTTTAGACTAGTCGGTTATCTCAGAATTTCGATCAGGTGTCTTTGGGGGAAGGGCAACTGAATAATGCATGGAAGGGGGACTGATTGCCCTCCAGTCACTTTTGACTCTTAAAAAGACACTAGAACTTTCAAATTCCAATCAACTGAGCCCCCTTTGAAGTTTCAACAAAAACTCCTGCCATACAAAGTAGCCCGGTGAAAAAGAACTGAAGCACTTAACTTGCATTCAAAGTGTCAACATTAAAATTGGATATTATACGTACATTAATAATTCAGTAAGTTGTAGTGAACAAAATAAAAAATTCGCAATAGGGATTAGTGACGTATAATCCTGACATATTTGTAACCTTCATTTGTGTCTACTGATCTACTCACCTAATTTCTGAACATTTATATATATATATATATATATATATATATATATATATATATATATATATATATATATATATATATATAGTGCGCCAGGCTGTTTTTTATGTAACCCTAATTGACAAGCAGAAGAGGGGCAGTAAACCCGTTGCAAATGTCATTGTACCTGCCGGGAGAGTCTCCCTTAAACTGCGGGGACTAGGTTGAACGAGGGTTTACGCTTCCCTCGTTTATTGGGGTTAAACCGGTTTCGAGCACGAGAGAAACTATAATGCTAAATACCATGTTGAACTATATGTCGCGATCAATGGCTTTCGGAATAAAGAACAGAGTGTATTTAAATCGAGCTGTGGAATATTTAGCTAGAGACTCGATTTTAAAGACAAAAGGACTGTTAACAAAGGAGGGCGAAACTGGTGATTGATTTGCGAAATGCGTGCAAGATGAGGATAATTTAGTGGATATTGCTAAGCTGCTTGCACGATGCGCTAAAAACGGATAGAACTCCCCTAGTGCGTTATATTTGATCCCCAAGAAGTACCGGCCAGTGGAGCAGAAGTAGGCGCAAGTGTTATATCGTCGGTGAATGAAATGCGACGGCAGTTCTCAGGTTTTCTCGAGCGTTATAACGAAGTTCCTCTCCCATGGCCGCCCAGCAATTCTGTAAGTAACGGAAGCCAACCTTATCCCCACCCCAGATTTGTCCACGTCGCGGTGTCCAAGGCCATACGTCGAATGCTAGTAACCCATGCACGGAACCAATTGGATGCGCAACATGTAAGTCGACAAAACATACATGTCAGTCATTTCGATGCCCTGAGATGAAAAAGCAAATTTGAAAACAAAAACGCTCCGATTATTGAACAGAATACTAGGATTGTCAGTATGAGGTGCTTAACTCAAACATTAACGGTGGGTTCGTTCAAAAGTCTTCAGTTCTTGATGAGCTCGTGTCAAATCATGACTTGCCTGACTTGCCTACAAGATCATATTCTAAGTCAGTTAGGCATTAGTCTTTTGGATACTAAAGAAGGGTTCACCTGCTATGCAACTCTAGCTAAGCAAAATAGTGTTGGCGGTAGACCGTCGGAAGGTCTTGCGACTTACGTGAATTCCGCTCGTCGTTCAGTGCTTGTAGAATCCAGTGATTTATTTCTTGCTGTTAAAGTTGATAATGTGTTTATTTATAATATTTATTTGCCCACTGACTACCATAATGATACGTCCGAGCACCATTTTGCTCTTGCCTCTGAAAAGTTATGTAGAAGCATTTCAATTATTATTTCTAGTATTTCTGCATGTCTAATTGTTGGAGATTTGAACTGTAACCTAACAGCTTCATCTACCCGTTCTTCTCTGATTGGTGATAATCGATTTGATAATCATTTGAATGTTGTTCAGAAAGACAAAAATTTTAAATACATTCGCAATTCCTCGCCGACCTTCAACGTAGACCATGTTGTCGCTTCTCCATTTTTAGATGTCTCACAACCGAAGGTTCTTTGTGATTATTTAATATCTGATCACCTGCCCGTATCGTTTTCTTTTTCCAATCACCCAAAAACACAAAATTCGTCGTATGTGCGTAATTGGGCATCAATCAACACTGAATTATATTGGGATAGTGTTTCTATAATCCTTTCCAAGATTAAGGTACCCTTTGTTCTGCTGATCAAGCACTCAGTGTTGCCGACTGAGGAAAAAAGTATCCTCCTTGATATTTATTGTGCAGAGATATGTCACGCTTTAAAATATGCAGAATCTCGTGCTGTTCCATTGAAGCGTCGGCATAGAGGAACTGTTCCTAAGTGGCAGGAAAATCAAAGTCTCTCTAAAGCACGTAATTCAGCAAAGATTTGGCTACATTTATGGGTTAAATGCTACCTACCACTGTTCGATCTTGTTAATTCCATCTGCATTGCAACAAATCAGAAGTTTGTAAAGGAGCTTCAGAATCACCGTAAGCAAAATCATAGAACAGACAGCACAAAAAATCAAAGATAATCCTTATTTCTTTTGGTCGTCTATCCGTCCCAGGATCCCAAAAACTCCCCTTTCCGCTGCCGATACTCCTTTATCTGATTGGTATTCTTTTCACAAGGCTGAATTTTCTCCACACAGACCCCCAACTTGAACACAGATATGTTGAAGAGCTAGACCAATTTTTACATACTTTTCCTGATTCTGATTACATAGTATCTGTAATGTCTGTTGCTAATTCCATTTTACACCTTAAACCAAAGCAATCTTGAGTCATATATGGAATTCACGCTCTACATATCAAATGTGGTGGTCCTGCACTTTTAGAACATCTCACTTTATTACTGCAAATGATTTTTACTCAAGGTTTGGTTCCGTCAACATTCTATGTGGGAGATCTCTCCTATTCCGAAAAAAGGAAGAACCTCCAGTCAATGCACATCTTTCAGACCCATAACTGTATCAACCACCCTTTACAAGTTCTATGAGCTAATGTTTGTAAAAGAGTTAGAAGAAAAATGTTACAGGCCTCCCCATCAATTTGGATGTCCACATTATTTGTGCTGTCGCCCTTGTGATTGTTTCTAATGCTCTGATTGATACTTCTCTCGCACACAGTTCATTTGCACCGATTAGTGACAATGTTTGCCGCGCCTTTGACTCCCTGACCCAATCTTTTGTTGTCCTAAGGGCTGCTAAAAGAGGAGTAAGTCTGGCTATCATCAGATCTCAAAGGGATATGTATACCAAGCTACGAGTCCGACTTAAAATCCCCCTTGAGAAAGATGAAATGGTAGAGCCACAGGATAGAACTGTGCCAGTTAGGAAACGAGCAAGGCAAAGTGCCATTGCCTCACCTTGTTATTTCAATAACTATGTCCTTGAGGCTCAAGATCTCTGTCAGATGTCCTGCGTCCTTTCTGGGCAGAATATATCCTAAGTCACTTATGCTGATGACACTTTTAACCTTAGCCAAACTCACGATAAAATTTCTGAAATATTTCAAAAAATGCAAACCGAGTGTTTAAAATCTGCGCTTAAATTTAACGCTGAAAAAAATGACGTAGTCCTTTTTAACTGGAAAGGCACCCTTCCTGATGAAATTGTACTTGGAAATTCAAAGATCCGCCCGTCCAACCAAATCCTTTATCTTGGCATTCCCATTGGAACTATAATTTCTCGCACTCGTCATCTTTTAACAGAATACATCAAATGCCGCATATCAGCTTCATACGATTCCATAGTTTTTGCTAAGCTTTGTTTTAATCGCCGTTGTCTGTCAACCCTATACAACACTGTTGCTCTCCCCCATATCCTCTATGTTGCACCCTTCTGGAAGGTTCTATCAACACACGTTGATAAATTGAAAATCTGTTCAACCTTCTTCCGTTTCGCAAAATATTTACTGAGATATCCAATTTGGACACGCAATTCAAAGCTCATCAAATACTTCACATAGCATATCCTACTATAGCTGTTGTTAAGCTCATAGAAAAACACAACCAAAAGATCTCACATCACGCTTAGAAACAACTCCTTTTGCACTAGCCACATCTATAGCCACATCGTCATAGCTCCTCTCGTCATCGTCATAGTATACATTCTCATAGCTCCTCTTCTTCATTTTTGTCATTTTTGTTACAACTGCCTGTGTTCTTCATTATTTCTGTGTTTTCTAATTGTCTTTCGTCCTAGAAAGTATAGTGCCCTTCTGTTGTGCTCCCTCATTTTTGTTGCTAAAACATGCTTGGAACCAACTCCTTCTACACAAGTTAAATTGTAATAGTTGCATAGTGATCTTTTGCTTTTTTATTCTTCCTTTTTTTTATAGTGCTCTGTAATTTCCTTTTTGTAATAAGACAGGCTTTCAATAAATAATAATAATAATAATATCGCTCTTTACTTAGGCAGCGCTATTGCACAACCTACAATTTTCCAATATTCTATTGCTCTCTTAATTCAAAGCTCATTCTTATATTTTTATTTAATTTCAACTAATTATGAGAGGATGACCATTTCCAGTGCCCCAAACATGTCCCACTAGTTCATATTCTATAACTAGTGCACATAACATGTGCACTGTCCCACTATAACATGTCCCACTATAACATGTCCCACTAGTCAAATTCATAAACTAGTGCACAACCTTATGAATTTAACGAGCATTGAGTTTTACCTTAAGCGTAATATTCTTTTGTTTTGTACCTGATCAGTCTGAAACTTGCATCCGTAAGTCGTTGGGTAAATAGGAGCCTAATGTAGAAAAGAAATTGTTCCAGGCTAAGCACCCCCCCCCCAAAAAAAAATGAGGGTACATTTTTTTTCCCGGTCGGCTTGAAACTTAAATCCGTAAGTCCTTAGGCTAAAGGGACACCGATACAGAAGGAAAACTAGAAAAAATATTGGTGACCTCCCCTAAAAAAAACAACAACAGGGCCTGAAAAGGGCCAAACATCTTTTTGCTAGGCCGTTTCGTTGGAAAGGGGCGGTTGTAGTAGTAGTAGTATAATCTGTCTATAAAACGGAACAATGAGAGTTTTACCTTAAGTGTAATATTCTTCAACAAAGTATCTTCCAGTAGCGCTTGAAGTTTTCGATTGATTTCAAGTGACAGTTCTAAGGACATGGAATTATCAGTTACTCGAGAGCTGTACAATGACGCCATAACGCCGCCATGTTTTGCCATTTCAATCTGAAATACTTAGACGCTAAAATATCCACAAGCGATACATTTCATAAAGAGTTCAAGGCAAAGGCAGAAATAATACTACGGAGCGTGATAGATCAGTTGAATGATATGTAAAAACAAGTGTTACCTCCAACAACAGGAATATAAAAGGGTTCGACTTCCCTCCTGCGAACAAATTACCAAGAGTGGCGAAGAAATGCATTTGTTGAGTGCTTTAACCACTAAACGTCTAAATATTCCAGCTGGTGATTTGATCATTTTCCCTTTTTTACATGTTTCCTCGAGCATAGAGAATTTTCTCAAACTCACAGTGTGGAAAAAGGTGGCAAACTGGGGATCTAGAGGACGTGGGGGGGGGGGGGTTACAATATCTATTTTTTTTAAAATAAGAATACAAAAAATGTTTTCAAAGATCTGATGGGAGGGGGGAGGGAATTGCTAAAAATTAATTAAAAAATACATGATACATCAGTTCAAATAAAAACGTGAAATATACGTAGACTATTAGCAAAGCATGTGACCAAATGGCAGAATCATAATATAATAGAACCATAACATCAATTTTACAATAATTTACTTGTAACCCAGAGAAAACTAACAAGTAAATTTCAGGCCGATGAACTTCAAAAAGGGAAATATGTATGTTTGCCCCCACAGGCCAACATACATACACACACTCCTCCTCCAGACCAATCAATTCAAAGTCTCGCTCTGTAAGTCCTGACAAGAAGTTCCCATTTCCCTTAAATATTTCTTACATGACATCTTCCCATCCCATTCGAGGATGAGCTTCTACATTGCTACATTGATGCTACTACATAAGTGGTAAATTGGTGATAAACCCATCAACTCTGTAGATACAGTTCAAGACCTTGAAACTCATTTCGACAAGGGTTAAAGTTTAACCCGACTCTTCCGCAGCTGCTCTTTCAACCAATGTCAAACTTCTTTACAATAAAAGATAAGTTCTTCAATTGAACCTGAGAAATATTTTATGGATCCAAGTCTTAAGTTCTTTCCATCCTCTGTGTGGATCCTTTAAAACCACATCATCATAAGACTGATAGTGCTCAAAGCAGAGCAACAAATGCCCTGTTGAAACTTTAATGTCTGTCCATAGTTTCACTTTCGGTAAATTTTTGGCAGTCCATATTATTGATTTAAAAATAAAGTGAACATACCACTCGATGCCTTTTTTATGCTCTTTACGAATATAATATTCGCTTCTATCGGAAATTCAAATTTACCCACCCTCACTCCCTAATGTGCAAATATATACCCTGAATTGGAATATACCATGAATTTAGTCCCCGAAGCCACGCCACGCCGAAATGACGGCGGCGAATGTGTGATTCAGTATCAGCGGCGGCGCGCCACCAGGTGCGCCGAAATTTTTTTCGCGGCGCGCCACGGCGCGCCGATTTTTCTGATTAAAAATAATAATAAAAATTCCACTTCACTAAGCACGTTCAACCTCGATTTTAGTAAGGATTTTTAAATGGTTGGCTAAAAACATACAAGAACAATATGATAAAACAGGAATTTGTTGGGCCTGCGGAAAGTATTTATGTTCACCGCCAAACAGACCAAGTAGAATTCTCATTTTTAGCCACTAGACCCAGGGAAACCTATGTTGTGTTTATGTTTAACATCGCATTGTTCCTATAAAATCCCGTGTTTAGTCATGTCCTTCTTGTTAATGATTTCGGCTAATGTGTGTATAACTTTCAAAGTTTGAAGTTCAGACATCTCCTGTTCATCAAATACATACGAAAAGGAAGTGAAAAAAAAATAACAACATCGAAAAAACACTGTATACAAACAGATACCATGGCTTAACAACACCAACAATTTTAAATCATCGGTTACATCACTTCAGTTACAATTGATGTAACAAAATTGAGTTTGTTCACTCTGCCTGGAGCCATTGATCTTTTTGCAGTCACTATCAGTCCTGTCGTGCTAAAAAGCCGTTTAGCTGGGGCACATGTGGCCGGTACAGCAAGAACTTGACGAGCGTAAACTGCCACTCGCGGGATCTGATACTAGTAATGGACCTTGGGGTCCCACAGAATGCCGCAAATGGGCTTCTTCTTTGTATCTGCTGGAATAAGTTGTTTTATAAGGGAGAACAAACCTGCACCTTCACCATAGGGCTCCTGCACCCTACACTACAGGAGGAACTAAACTGCACCTTTACCCTCTTTTCTTATCAACACGGAATAATCCTTCGAAATTCTTTTCTGAAAGAAGTGGTCAAGCTATAACGTTTCAAGTCAAAGTTTAAGGCTACTTCAACTTCAGTGTGCTCTACTAACTTTGCAAAAAAAAAAATGTAATTCATTTCTATAGATATATTTCTATACTAGCTCTAGATAATCTACCAAGCGGGAAACTACCTCAAATCAGCATCGATAAATAAATGAAACCCGACACGAAAAAAATAACAATAAATAACTGAGTCAAACTCAAAACGAGCAGAAATTAACATAAGTTGGGCTCAAAACCCTATGCCTTCCCAAGGCCAGAACTTAATTTTCACTTTACTGAAAAATATAAATGTTTTTACTTTTATAACTTTAATAAATCAAATAATATTAACACTTTTATTACTAAATATCAGTATATGTATATTAAACTGACAATGCGCATCCATTTGTATTTTTTTCAGTAAAGTGCAAATTATTTTCTGGGCTTGGGAAGGCATAGGGGTTTTGAGCCCAACTTGTATTAATTTCTGCTCGTTTTGAGTTTGACTCGGTTATTTATTGTAATTTCTGTTCGTTTTGGGGTTCATTTATTTATCGATGCTGATTTGTGTTAGTTTCACGCTTGGTAGATTATTTGATTTTATTTTTGCTCATTTTTGGTTTATTGGAGTTCTTTACTTTTCTTTGAAAATACTTATTTTTTGGAAACAGTTTTTTTAATTAATTTCTGTTCGTTTTATATTGGCATAGTCTTTTCAGGGAAATAGAAAATGATACTTTAAATCTTTTCGTTTTTTTAAGAATTTATAGTTTGGCCTGCTATTTGTATGCTGGAAAACAATTTTCAGCAAAATTTAACAACATAGACCCTTATAAAAATCTGGACACAAATAGTAGTGTTTAATTTAGTTTCATACCTCCTCTAGTTGACCTGAAATGGAAAACTTGATAACATTCGCAAAAAAATTTGTTCGCTTTCTTTGATAGCTTGGATACACTTACGCTATTTTGATTAGGTTAAATTTTAAGAGCAGAAGAAGCCCTGAAAGTTTGAACATAATACCCTCAGGTGTTCTTGGGATACTGCTGAGATGCCTTATTGGGAATTAGTATGAACACAGTGCATTTTGATTTAATCTTAAGGCAGCATTTACTTTTAAAACATAAAGGCAAATGGGAGGGTGGGGGTGGGAGGGGGATTAGTTTCCCTCCAATCACTTTCGACTATTAAAAAGGACATTAGCCCTTTCTATTTTCAATCAAATGAGTCCTTTTCAAAGTTCATATGACAACTTCTTTGATACAAAGTGCCCTGGTTTAAACAACAACAACAAAAAAAAATGATACAATGTGCCCATATCAACCTTTACTATAATAATATCTTGCCTTCCAATCACTTTCAACTATTGAAAAGGGCACTAGGCTTTTTGATTTCCAAACTAATGAGCCCTTTTTGAGTTTCTACGACAACGCTTCCTATAAACACCGTATATGCCCCCAGGGAATAAATTACAACCCTTACCCTAAGGGCTGTGAGGGTGGTTGTCATCTCTAAGACCTAATTTCCAAAACTTTCAACTACGTTAAACAAAATGCCTATCTAAAAATTTTGATTGGATGTGTTTCAGGAAATGGTGGGCGTGGAAGGGGCGTTAGTCGCCTTCCAATCATTTTCGACTATTATAAAGGGCACAAGCCACTCCAATCTCTAATTGAATGAACACTTTTCGAAGTTTCTACGACAACTTCTTCGATATGAAGTGCCCTGGTCTAAAGGAAAAAAAAAATAATACATTGTGCCAACATCGTTCTTATATACCTCCAGGGCATAACTACAAAACCCTTGCCCTAAGGGTTGTGGGGGAGTAACCTCCTCAAAAAACATATTTTCTCTCTGGAAATCAGTTACTCTGAACAAAATGGCTATCTTAAAATTTTGATTGGATGTGTTTGGGGAAATGGTGGGCGTGAAAGGGGTTTTAGTTGCCTTCCAATCACTTTCGACTACTAAAAAGAGAACTAGCTATTCCAAGTTCCAATCGAATGAGCCCCTTTTGAAGTTTCTACGATAACTCTTTCGATACGAATTGCCCTGGTATGGAAAAAAAAATAATACATTGTGCCAACATTATTCTTTACTTAGACAGCTCGAGTGCGCTGCCTATGACAACATCCTGAATTGCCTAATGCTCCTTTACCTACCTCTTTTCATTCGAAAAATCAATAAGAAAAATGAAAAGAATTCTAAAGTGGAAGTTAAAGTTTTTGTTTAAAGAAAAATTTCTTCTTCTCCTTTCTACGAGCCGATATACTTGGCGAGCCCAAGGAGATAGTATTAACTTTTAAGAAACTGAATAGCCGGGCTGACGGTTGAAGGCCGGAGGTCGATATCGATAATCAAAAAAGAGAGAAAAAAACAAAAAAAACGGCGGCGTATTAGTGACGCCGCCGCCGCTAGAATCAGCGGCGGCGTCAGCGCGCTGATGCAAGCGCGGCGGGGCGCCGCCGTTTTTTTTTTAGGCGGCGCGCCACCGACTTTTCGGTGCGGCTTCGAGGTCTACATGAATTGTCAACGGCAAAGTTTCGAATCACAAAATTCAGCGCTATTTTTGTCAACGGCATTCGAAAAACTTGAAACGGTAGGAAAACGTTTTATATTTGAGTTGCCTAATAAATGAGGTTTGAATTGTTATAAATAAGTATGTTTGGAATATGTTACCCTTGAACAACTTATTTACAAACTAGTTATATGTTTTTAACCCCTTTTCAATAAATTAACTATTGTTGATAACTTCTTTGTGTGGTTACAATTCAGGGTATATATTTGCACATTAGGAGGGTGGGGGTGGGTAAATTTGAAGTTCCGATAAAACCGATTATTATATTCGTAAAGAGCATAAAAAGGGCATCGATTGGTATGTTCACTTTATTTGTAGGTCAATAATATGAACTGCCAAAAATTTGCCTCACTTTCTTCTCCCACTTTCATAATAATCATGAGAATGTTTTAAACACATTCAGCAATAATACTGTATGTTCTTTCTTTGTAATTTGTGTTATTCCTCAGCTAGGCAGCATGCATATAAAATATAACTTGGTAGTCATTAAAGACAACTGGCAAACGCACTTTCACATATAGAGGGATTCATCAATAACAAGCTACCAAAAGATGTAGTTGACGCAACATTTTTCACTTGCTTTTAAAACTAGCAGGAACAGTCAGGTTAATATTACATTAAGGTGACACGATACAATAAAAATCACTTTGCCTTCCTCAGCGTTGACTGACCGTCTCAAAGACAAAGGGACCATTAGCGAATTCTCACAGGGGACTAGCTATAATTAAAAGCTATCGAGAATTTATGATTTAACTGTGAAATTTGATTGAAAAGATAGCGAAGTTTTATTTCCCTTATATCGGCGAGTTTGTTTCCCAAAGCAGTCAAATTATTCAAATGATAATTCATTTGAACTGATTTTAGAGTTTCTGGAGCGGGTATGCTGCAACATTTTTAGGGACTGCTCTTTCTGATCTTCAAAAAGAAAATTCTGCTTCATTCAATCGAAAAAACAAATTCGCACTTTCTGCTGATATCCGTTTCATTAGTACTGAATATCTCTATGTTCGGCACAAAACGGGGGAAATTAAAAGGTTTTCCAAAATTTAGGTGTCGGCTTTTTGTTTTCCTTTATTTGGATCATTTATTTCGTCTTTTCGTTTATTCGGAGAGAGAGAGGGGAGAGAGAAAGAAGGAGAAGGGAGAGAGAGAGAGAGAGAGAAAAGTATTAAGCGGTGTTTGATGGCGTTGATTATAATTTTATAGTTTTTCTTTTCTTAGAGACAAAATTCTATTTTCTCTTTGAATTCTTCCATAAACTCTTTGCTTCCCATTTTGTCAGGTTCTCATAATCTTTGGGCATAACACAACTTTTGTGGTTTTCAAGGTCGCCAAGGTTTTAGTAGGTTTTAGTAACCCATATTAGTAGGCTCTCGTCTGGGTAGAGAGAAGACAAAGATTCAGTGTTGAACTTGCTTTGAAGAGAAAAAGCAACGATTATGGAGAAAAAACTATCCTTTAGACAGTTAAAAGACGAGCTCTAATGATAGTGCGAACGAATAATTTAAGGCTACTACTTAAACCTATTATAGCCTTGAGGATAGCACAGCCGTATAAATTGTTCTATACATAAAGACTTAGACAAACCAACATGACCGGAAACAGAGTATAGGTCAAAGTTCGTCTCTAAGAGAATAGTCACAAAATCGGCGGTAAAATGGCCGGTTTAAGTATCAAACAGTTATATTATAAATTATCAGAAATATACGCTCGTAGTATTCTTACTAGTCTAACGACTATTAATTTATTATTTTTTCGTCATAATGACACTAAAAAAAAAAAAAAAAAAAAAAAAAAAAAAAAAAAAAAAACTCACCGCAGCTAACTTCTTGGCCTGAGAAAGCTTGCAAAAAAAGAAGCAAATAACATGAAATAATACACTATATTCCAAAAAGAGAAGAAAAGGGATCAGCAACATATGTATGCTGACATCTAAAGAATGATCGATTATACAGTTGCATCAACATCGATATATCGATTTTTTGCTAATTCTAGTAGGTCAACAATCCTCGCCTTCTCACTTCGGCCGGAAGGGATTGAGCCGTGCAACTCATAACCTCAAAACCTCAAATTGATATTTACCCAAAAACTATAAAGCTTAAGATCGACAAGGAAGTTATTTATGGAAAAGCTTCACACATTGGATTGATGTTTGGGAGGAGGGGATTTGATCTTAAATTTATTGTGGACTAACAATGTTCAATATTACAAACGAACTATGGACATCATTTAGGATCCTTACTCTTAAGACTAAAGGTCCATTAAAAAGTCCAATTAGTCCACAAATTTATTGTGTACTAGCAATGTTCAATATTGCAAACGAGCTATGGGCGTAATTTAGGATCCTTACTCCTAAGACTAAAGGTCCATTAAAAAGTCCGATTAGTCCACAAATTTATTGTGTACTAACAATGTTCAATATTGCAAACGAGCTATGGGCGTAATTTAGGATTCTTACTCCTAAGACTAAAGGTCCATTAAAAAGTCCGATTAGTCCACAAATTTATTGTGGACTAAGAATGTTCAGTATTGCAAACGAGCTATGGGCGTAATTTAGGATCCTTACTCCTAAGACTAAAGGTCCATTAAAAGTCCGATTAGTCCACAAATTTATTGTGGACTAAGAATGTTCAGTATTGCAAACGAGCTATGGGCATAATTTAGGATCCTTACTCCTAAGACTAAAGGTCCATTAAAAGTCCGATTAGTCCACAAATTTATTGTGGACTAAGAATGTTCAGTATTGCAAACGAGCTATGGGCATAATTTAGGATCCTTACTCCTAAGACTAAAGGTCCATTAAAAGTCCGATTAGTCCACAAATTTATTGTGGACTAAGAATGTTCAGTATTGCAAACGAGCTATGGGCATAATTTAGGATCCTTACTCCTAAGACTAAAGGTCCATTAAAAAGTCCGATTAGTCCACAAATTTATTGTGGACTAAGAATGTTCAGTATTGCAAACGAGCTATGGGCATAATTTAGGATCCTTACTCCTAAGACTAGAGGTCCATTAAAAAGTCCGATTAGTCCACAAATTTATTGTTGACTAAGAATGTTCAGTATTGCAAACGAGCTATGGGCATAATTTAGGATCCTTACTCCTAAGACTAGAGGTCCATTAAAAAGTCCGATTAGTCCACAAATTTATTGTGGACTAAGAATGTTCAGTATTGCAAACGAGCTATGGGCATAATTTATGATCCTTACTCCTAAGACTAAAGGTCCATTAAAAGTCCGATTAGTCCACAAATTTATTGTGGACTAAGAATGTTCAGTATTGCAAACGAGCTATGGGCATAATTTAGGATCCTTACTCCTAAGACTAAAGGTCCATTAAAAAGTCCGATTAGTCCAAAAAATTATTGTGGACTAAGAATGTTCAGTATTGCAAACGAGCTATGGGCATAATATAGGATCCTTACTCCTAAGACTAAAGGTCCATTAAAAGTCCGATTAGTCCACAAATTTATTGTGGACTAAGAATGTTCAGTATTGCAAACGAGCTATGGGCATAATTTAGGATCCTTACTCCTAAGACTAAAGGTCCATTAAAAGTCCGATTAGTCCACAAATTTATTGTGGACTAAGAATGTTCAGTATTGCAAACGAGCTATGGGCATAATTTAGGATCCTTAATCCTAAGACTAAAGGTCCATTAAATAGTCCGATTAGTCCAAAAATTTATTGTGGACTAAGAATGTTCAGTATTGCAAACGAGCTATGGGCATAATTTAGGATCCTTACTCCTAAGACTATAGGTCCATTCAAAAGTCCGATTAGTCCAAAAATTTATTGTGGACTAAGAATGTTCAGTATTGCAAACGAGCTATGGGCATAATTTAGGATCCTTACTCCTAAGACTAAAGGTCCATTAAAAAGTCCGATTAGCCCACAAATTTATTGTGGACTAAGAATGTTCAGTATTGCAAACGAGCTATGGGCATAATTTAGGATCCTTACTCCTAAGACTAAAGGTCCATTAAAAGTCCGATTAGTCCACAAATTTATTGTGGACTAAGAATGTTCAGTATTGCAAACGAGCTATGGGCATAATTTAGGATCCTTACTCCTAAGACTAAAGGTCCATTAAAAGTCCGATTAGTCCACAAATTTATTGTGGACTAAGAATGTTCAGTATTGCAAACGAGCTATGGGCATAATTTAAGATCCTTACTCCTAAGACTAAAGGTCCATTAAAAAGTCCTATTAGTCCACAAATTTATTGTGGACTAAGAATGTTCAGTATTGCAAACGAGCTATGGGCATAATTTATGATCCTTACTCCTAAGACTAAAGGTCCATTAAAAAGTCCGATTAGTCCACAAATTTATTGTGGACTAAGAATGTTCAGTATTGCAAACGAGCTATGGGCATAATTTAGGATCCTTACTCCTAAGACTAAAGGTCCATTAAAAGTCCGATTAGTCCACAAATTTATTGTGGACTAAGAATGTTCAGTAGTGCAAACGAGCTATGGGCATAATTTAAGATCCTGACTCCTAAGACTAACGGTCCAATAAAAAGTCCGATGAGTCCACACCTTTATAGTTGACTCAGAAGGTTTAGTAGTACACCCGAGCTATGGGCAGTATTTAGGATCCTTACTCCTACGACTAGTGGTCAATTAACAAGTCAGATAAGTCCAAAAATTTATTGTGGACTAAGAATGTTCAGTATTGCAAACGAGCTATGGGCATAATTTAGGATCCTTACTCATAAGAATAAAGGTCCATTAAAAAGTCCAATTAGTCCACAAATTTATTGTGTACTAGCAATGTTCAATATTGCAAACGAGCTATGGGCATAATTTAGGATCCTTACTCCTAAGACTAAAGGTCCATTAAAAAGTCCGATTAGTCCACAAATTTATTGTGGACTAAGAATGTTCAATATTACAAACGAACTATGGACATCATTTAGGATCCTTACTCTTAAGACTAAAGGTCCATTAAAAAGTCCAATTAGTCCACAAATTTATTGTGTACTAGCAATGTTCAATATTGCAAACGAGCTATGGGCGTAATTTAGGATCCTTACTCCTAAGACTAAAGGTCCACTAAAAAGTCCGATTAGTCCACAAATTTATTGTGTACTAACAATGTTCAATATTGCAAACGAGCTATGGGCGTACTTTAGGATACTTACTCCTAAGACTAAAGGTCCATTAAAAAGTCCGATTAGTCCACAAATTTATTGTGGACTAAGAATGTTCAGTATTGCAAACGAGCTATGGGCGTAATTTAGGATCCTTACTCCTAAGACTAAAGGTCCATTAAAAGTCCGATTAGTCCACAAATTTATTGTGGACTAAGAATGTTCAGTATTGCAAACGAGCTATGGGCTTAATTTAGGATCCTTACTCCTAAGACTAAAGGTCCATTAAAAAGTCCGACTAGTCCACAAATTTATTGTGGACTAAGAATGTTCAGTATTGCAAACGAGCTATGGGCATAATTTAGGATCCTTAATCCTAAGACTAAAGGTCCATTAAAAAGTCCGATTAGTCCACAAATTTATTGTGGACTAAGAATGTTCAGTATTGCAAACGAGCTATGGGCATAATTTAGGATCCTTATTCCTAAGACTAAAGGTCCATTAAAAGTCCGATTAGTCCACAAATTTATTGTGGACTAAGAATGTTCAGTATTGCAAACGAGCTATGGGCATAATTTAGGATCCTTACTCCTAAGACTAAAGGTCCATTAAAAGTCCGATTAGTCCACAAATTTATTGTGGACTAAGAATGTTCAGTATTGCAAACGAGCTATGGGCATAATTTAGGATCCTTACTCCTAAGACTAGAGGTCCATTCAAAAGTCCGATTAGTCCACAAATTTATTGTGGACTAAGAATGTTCAGTATTGCAAACGAGCTATGGGCATAATTTAGGATCCTTACTCCTAAGACTAAAGGTCCATTAAAAGTCCGATTAGTCCACAAATTTATTGTGGACTAAGAATGTTCAGTATTGCAAACGAGCTATGGGCATAATTTAGGATCCTTACTCCTAAGAATAAAGGTCCATTAAAAAGTCCGATTAGTCCAAAAATTTATTGTGGACTAAGAATGTTCAGTATTGCAAACGAGCTATGGGCATAATTTAGGATCCTTACTCCTAAGACTAGAGGTCCATTAAAAAGTCCGATTAGTCCACAAATTTATTGTTGACTAAGAATGTTCAGTATTGCAAACGAGCTATGGGCATAATTTAGGATCCTTACTCCTAAGACAACAGGTCCATTAAAAAGTCCGATTAGCCCACAAATTTATTGTGGACTAAGAATGTTCAGTATTGCAAACGAGCTATGGGCATAATTTAGGATCCTTACTCCTAAGACTAAAGGTCCATTAAAAAGTCCGATTAGTCCACAAATTTATTGTGGACTAAGAATGTTCACTATTGCAAACGAGCTATGGGCATAATTTAGGATCCTTACTCCTAAGACTAAAGGTCCATTAAAAAGTCCGATTAGTCCACAAATTTATTGTGGACTAAGAATGTTCAGTATTGCAAACGAGCTATGGGCATAATTTAAGATCCTTACTCCTAAGACTAAAGGTCCATTAAAAAGTCCGATTAGCCCACAAATTTATTGTGGACTAAGAATGTTCAGTATTGCAAACGAGCTATGGGCATAATTTATGATCCTTACTCCTAAGACTAAAGGTCCATTAAAAAGTCCGATTAGTCCACAAATTTATTGTGGACTAAGAATGTTCAGTATTGCAAACGAGCTATGGGCATAATTTAGGATCCTTACTCCTAAGACTAAAGGTCCATTAAAAGTCCGATTAGTCCACAAATTTATTGTGGACTAAGAATGTTCAGTATTGCAAACGAGCTATGGGCATAATTTATGATCCTTACTCCTAAGACTAAAGGTCCATTAAAAAGTCCGATTAGTCCACAAATTTATTGTGGACTAAGAATGTTTATTATTGCAAACGAGCTATGGGCGTAATTTAGGATCCTTACTCCTAAGACTAAAGGTCCATTAAATAGTCCGATTTGCCCAAAAAGTTATTGTGGAATTAGAATTTTTAGTATTGCAAACGAGCTCTGGTCATAATTTAGGATCCTTATTCCTTAGACTAAAGGTCCATTAAAAAGGCCAATTTGCCCACAAATTTAGTGTGGACTAAGAATGTTCAGTATTGCAAACGAGCTATGGGCATAATTTAGGATCCTTACTCCTAAGACTAAAGGTCCATTAAAAGTCCGATTAGTCCACAAATTTATTGTGGACTAAGAATGTTCAGTATTACAAACGAGCTATGGGCATAATTTAGGATCCTTACTCCTAAGACTAAAGGTCCATTAAAAAGTCCGATTAGTCCACAAATTTATTGTGGACTAAGAATGTTCAGTATTGCAAACGAGCTATGGGCATAATTTAGGATCCTTACTCCTAAGACTAAAGGTCGATTAAAAAGTCCTATTAGTCCACAAATTTATTGTGTACTAGCAATGTTCAATATTGCAAACGAGCTATGGGCGTAATTTAGGATCCTTACTCCTAAGACTAAAGGTCCATTAAAAAGTCCGATTAGTCCACAAATTTATTGTGGACTAAGAATGTTTAGTATTGCAAACGAGCTATGGGCATAATTTAGGATCCTTACTCCTAAGACTAAAGGTCCATTAAAAGTCCGATTAGTCCACAAATTTATTGTGGACTAAGAATATTCAATACTGCAAACGAACTATGGACATAATTTAGGATCCTTACTCCTAAGACTAAAGGTCCATTAAAAAGTCCGATTAGTCCACAAATTTATTGTGGACTAAGAATGTTCAGTATTGCAAACGAGCTATGGGCCTAATTTAGGATCCTTACTCCTAAGACTAAAGGTCCATTAAAAAGTCCAATTAGTCCACAAATTTATTGTGTACTAGCAATGTTCAATATTGCAAACGAGCTATGGGCGTAATTTAGGATCCTTACTCCTAAGACTAAAGGTCCATTAAAAAGTCCGATTAGTCCACAAATTTATTGTGGACTAAGAATGTTTAGTATTGCAAACGAGCTATGGGCTTAATTTAGGATCCTTACTCCTAAGACTAAAGGTCCATTAAAAAGTCCGATTAGTCCACAAATTTATTGTGGACTAAGAATATTCAATACTGCAAACGAGCTATGGTCATAATTTAGGATCCTTACTCCTAAGACTAAAGGTCCATTAAAAAGTCCGATTAGTCCACAAATTTATTGTGGACTAAGAATGTTCAGTATTGCAAACGAGCTATGGGCATAATTTAGGATCCTTACTCCTAAGACTATAGGTCCATTAACAAGTCCGATTAGTCCACAAATTTATTGTGGACTAAGAATGTTTAGTATTGCAAACGAGCTATGGTCTTAATTTAGGATCCTTACTCCTAAGACTAAAGGTCCATTAAAAAGTCCGATTAGTCCACAAATTTATTGTGGACTAAGAATGTTTAGTATTGCAAACGAGCTATGGGCATAATTTAGGATCCTTACTCCTAAGAGTAAAGGTCCATTAAAAAGTCCGATTAGTCCACAAATTTATTGTGGACTAAGAATATTCAATACTGCAAACGAGCTATGGACATAATTTAGGATCCTTACTCCTAAGACTAAAGGTCCATTAAAAGTCCGATTAGTCCACAAATTTATTGTGGACTAAGAATGTTCAGTATTGCAAACGAGCTATGGGCATAATTTAGGATCCTTACTCCTAAGACTAAAGGTCCATTAAAAAGTCCGATTTGTCCACAAATTTATTGTGGACTAAGAATGTTCAGTATTGCAAACGAGCTATGGGCATAATTTAGGATCCTTACTCCTAAGACTAAAGGTCCATTAAAAAGTCCGATTAGTCCACAAATTTATTGTGGACTAAGAATGTTTAGTAGTGCAAACGAGCTATGGGCATAATTTAGGATCCTTACTCCTAAGACTAAAGGTCCATTAAAAAGTCCAATTAGTCCACAAATTTATTGTGGACTAAGAATGTTAAGTAATGAAAACGAGCTATGGGCCTAATTTAGGATCCTTACTCCTAAGACTAAAGGTCCATTAAAAAGTCCAATTAGTCCACAAATTTATTGTGTACTAGCAATGTTCAATATTGCAAACGAGCTATGGGCGTAATTTAGGATCCTTACTCCTAAGACTAAAGGTCCATAAAAAGTCCGATTAGTCCACAAATTTATTGTGGACTAAGAATGTTTAGTATTGCAAACGAGCTATGGGCGTAATTTAGGATCCTTACTCCTAAGACTAAAGGTCCATTAAAAAGTCCAATTAGTCCACAAATTTATTGTGGACTAAGAATCTTCAATACTGCAAACGAACTATGGACATAATTTAGGATCCTTACTCCTAAGACTAAAGGTCCATTAAAAAGTCCGATTAGTCCACAAATTTATTGTGGACTAAGAATGTTCAGTATTGCAAACGAGCTATGGGCCTAATTTAGGATCCTTACTCCTAAGACTAAAGGTCCATTAAAAAGTCCGATTAGTCCACAAATTTATTGTGTACTATCAATGTTCAATATTGCAAACGAGCTATGGGCTTAATTTAGGATCCTTACTCCTAAGACTAAAGGTCCATTAAAAAGTCCGATTAGTCCACAAATTTATTGTGGACTAAGAATGTTGAGTATTGCAAACGAGCTATGGGCATAATTTAGGATCCTTACTCCTAAGATTAAAGGTCCATTAAAAAGTCCGATTAGTCCACAAATTTATTGTGGACTAAGAATATTCAATACTGCAAACGAGCTATGGGCATAATTTAGGATCCTTACTCCTAAGACTAAAGGTCCATTAAAAAGTCCGATTAGTCCACAAATTTATTGTGGACTAAGAATGTTCAGTCTTGCAAACGAGCTATGGGCATAATTTAGGATCCTTACTCCTAAGACTAAAGGTCCATTAAAAAGTCCGATTAGTCCACAAATTTATTGTGGACTAAGAATGTTTAGTATTGCAAACGAGCTATGGGCATAATTTAGGATCCTTACTCCTAAGACTAAAGGTCCATTAAAAAGTCCGATTAGTCCACAAATTTATTGTGGACTAAGAATGTTTAGTATTGCAAACGAGCTATGGGCATAATTTAGGATCCTTACTCCTAAGAGTAAAGGTCCATTAAAAAGTCCGATTAGTCCACAAATTTATTGTGGACTAAGAATATTCAATACTGCAAACGAGCTATGGACATAATTTAGGATCCTTACTCCTAAGACTAAAGGTCCATTAAAAAGTCCGATTAGTCCACAAATTTATTGTGGACTAAGAATGTTCAGTATTGCAAACGAGCTATGGGCATAATTTATGATCCTTACTCCTAAGACTAAAGGTCAATTAAAAAGTCCGATTAGTCCACAACTTTATTGTGGACTAAGAATGTTCAGTATTGCAAACGAGCTATGTGCATAATTTATGATCCTTCCTCCTAAGACTATAGGTCCATTAAAAAGTCCGATTAGTCCACAAATTTATTGTGGACTAAGAATTTTCAGTATTGCAAACGAGCTATGGGCATAATTTATGATCCTTACTACTAAGACTATCGGTCCATTAAAAAGTCCGATTAGTCCACAAATTTATTGTGGACTAAGAATGTTCAGTAGTGCAAACGAGCTATGGGCATAATATATGATCCTTACTCCTAAGACTATAGGTCCATTAAAAAGTCCGACTAGTCCACAAATTTATTGTGGACTAAGAATGTTCAGTATTGCAAACGAGCTCTGGGCATAATTTATGATCATTACTCCTAAGACTAAAGGTCCATTAAAAAGTCCGATTAGTCCACAAATTTATTGTGGACTAAGAATGTTCAGTATTGCAAACGAGCTATGGGCATAATTTAGGATCCTTACTCCTAAGACTAAAGGTCCATTAAAAGTCCGATTAGTCCACAAATTTATTGTGGACTAAGAATGTTCAGTATTGCAAACGAGCTATGGGCATAATTTAGGATCCTTACTCCTAAGACTAAAGGTCCATTAAAAAGTCCGATTAGTCCACAAATTTATTGTGGACTAAGAATGTTCAGTATTACAAACGAGCTATGGGCATAATTTAGGATCCTTACTCCTAAGACTAAAGGTCCATAAAAAGTCCGATTAGTCCACAAATTTATTGTGGACTAAGAATGTTCAGTATTGCAAACGAGCTATGGGCCTAATTTAGGATCCTTACTCTTAAGACTAAAGGTCCATTAAAAAGTCCAATTAGTCCACAAATTTATTGTGTACTAGGAATGTTCAATATTGCAAACGAGCTATGGGCCTAATTTAGGATCCTTACTCCTAAGACTAAAGGTCCATTAAAAGTCCGATTAGTCCACAAATTTATTGTGGACTAAGAATGTTGAGTATTGCAAACGAGCTATGGGCATAAATTAGGATCCTTACTCCTAAGACTACAGGTCCATTAAAAAGTCCAATTAGCCCACAAATTTATTGTGGACTAATAATCTTCAATACTGCAAACGAACTATGGACATAATTTAGGATCCTTACTCCTAAGACTAAAGGTCAATTAAAAAGTCCGATTAGTCCACAAATTTATTGTGGACTAAGAATGTTCAGTAGTGCAAACGAGCTATGGGCCTAATTTAGGATCCTTACTCCTAAGACTAAAGGTCCATTAAAAAGTCCAATTAGTCCACAAATTTATTGTGTACTAGCAATGTTCACTATTGCAAACGAGCTATGGTCGTAATTTAGGATCCTTACTCCTAAGACTAAAGGTCCATTAAAAAGTCCGATTAGTCCACAAATTTATTGTGGACTAAGAATGTTTATTATTTCAAACGAGCTATGGTCCTAATTTAGGATCCTTACTCATAAGACTAAAGGTCCATTAAAAAGTCCGATTATTCCACAAATTTATTGTGGACTAAGAATATTCACTAATTCAAACGAGCTATGGACATAATATAGGATCCTTACTCCTAAGACTACAGGTCCAGTAAAAAGTCAGATTAGTCCACAAATTTATTGTGGACTAAGAATATTCAATATTGCAAACGAGCTATGGGCATAATTTAGGATCCTTACTCCTAAGACTAAAGGTCCATTAAAAAGTCCGATTAGTCCACAAATTTATTGTGGACTAAGAATGTTTAGTATTGCAAACGAGCTATGGGCATAATTTAGGATCCTTACTCCTAAGACTAAAGGTCCATTAAAAAGTCCGATTAGTCCACAAATTTATTGTGGACTAAGAATGTTTAGTATTGCAAACGAGCTATGGGCATACTTTAGGATCCTTACTCCTAAGACTAAAGGTCCATTAAAAGTCCGATTAGTCCACAAATTTATTGTGGACTAAGAATGTTTAGTATTGCAAACGAGCTATGGCTATAATTTAGGATCCTTACTCCTAAGACTAAAGGTCCATTAAAAAGTCCGATTAGTCCACAAATTTATTGTGGACTAAGAATATTCAATACTGCAAACGAGCTATGGGCATAATTTAGGATCCTTACTCCTAAGACTAAAGGTCCATTAAAAAGTCAGATTAGTCCACAAATTTATTGTGGACTAAGAATTTTCAGTATTGCAAACGAGCTATGGTCGTAATTTAGGATCCTTACTCCTAAGACTACAGGTCCATTAAAAAGTCCGATTAGTCCACAAATTTATTGTGGACTAAGAATGTTTAGTATTGCACACGAGCTATGGGCGTAATTTAGGATCCTTACTCCTAAGACTAAAGGTCCATTAAAAAGTCCGATTAGCCCACAAATTTATTGTGGACTAAGAATATTCAATACTGCAAACGAGCTATGGACATAATTTAGGATCCTTACTCCTAAGACTAAAGGTCCATAAAAAAGTCCGATTAGTCCACAAATATATTGTGGACTAAGAATGTTTAGTATTGCAAACGAGCTATGGGCATAATTTAGGATCCTTACTCCTAAGACTAAAGGTCCATTAAAAAGTCCGATTAGTCCACAAATTTATTGTGGACTAAGAATATTCAATACTGCAAACGAGCTATGGACATAATTTAGGATCCTTACTCCTAAGACTAAAGGTCCATTAAAAAGTCCGATTAGCCCACAAATTTATTGTGGAATAAGAATATTGAATACTGCAAACGAGCTATGGACATAATTTAGGATCCTTACTCCTAAGACTAAAGGTCCATTAAAAAGTCCGATTAGTCCACAAATTTATTGTGGACTAAGAATATTCAATACTGCAAACGAGCTATGGGCATAATTTAGGATCCTTACTCCTAAGACTAAAGGTCCATTAAAAAGTCCGATTAGTCCACAAATTTATTGTGGACTAAGAATATTCAATACTGCAAACGAGCTATGGTCATAATTTAAGATCCTTACTCCTAAGACTAAAGGTCCATTAAAAAGTCCGATTAGTCCACAAATTTATTGTGGACTAAGAATGTTCAGTATTGCAAACGAGCTATGGGCATAATTTAGGATCCTTACTCCTAAGACTAAAGGTCCATTAAAAAGTCCGATTAGTCCACAAAGTTATTGTGGACTAGGAATGTTCAGTATTGCAAACGAGCTATGGGCGTAATTTAGGATCCTTACTCCTAAGACTAAAGGTCCATTAAAAAGTCCGATTAGTCCACAAATTTATTGTGGACTAAGAATGTTTAGTATTGCAAACGAGCTATGGGCATAATTTAGGATCCTTACTCCTAAGACTAAAGGTCCATTAAAAAGTCCGATTAGCCCACAAATTTATTGTGGACTAAGAATATTCAATACTGCAAACGAGCTATGGACATAATTTAGGATCCTTACTCCTAAGACTAAAGGTCCATTAAAAGTCCGATTAGTCCACAAATTTATTGTGGACTAAGAATGTTTAGTATTGCAAACGAGCTATGGACATAATTTAGGATCCTTACTCCTAAGACTAAAGGTCCATTAAAAAGTCCGATTAGTCCACAAATTTATTGTGGACTAAGAATATTCAATACTGCAAACGAGCTATGGACATAATTTAGGATCCTTACTCCTAAGACTAAAGTATCTTATCCTCGGAGGGGCATTTTTTGGATCTTTCTACCCTTTTGATTAAAATCGACACTCTGAAAATCTTGATTCAGTGCCAAAAGGGGCTGCAATGGGACCCTGAGCATTGAAGAAAAAGGAGGGTCTTCTTCAGATCATTTTTGGTTCTCAAGCGGCTTCCATCATATAAAGGATATTTTTTATTTATTTTAAGTTTTAATTTATCTATGTACGTAAAATCGCGTTATTAAAAAAAATAATCCTGAGATAAAACGACAAATCAATAGGTTCTGAAGTACTGCAATCATTTAAAGCGTAAAATATATACCACCCAATCTTTAACTTTTGTGAGCTCATTCACCTTAGGCATTTATGAACGATTTTTTAAATTTCAACCTTAGATTGTTTATTAAATGTTTTTTATGTAGCAGAATACTTTATAAATAAAGGACAAATATAAAATTAATTTAATCGACTTAACAGTCAGTCAAAACATTTTACTTTAAATAATCATTTTTACTAGTTCCCACCAATCAATAATCACTACAAGCAGTCTAAAGTACGATCGCGGACCACTATTTACATTAGAAATTCCAAGAAAACTTTAGCCTTATTATAGTAAATGTTTATCCTGGTTGCGAAGTAGGGAAGACATAGTAAAGAACGAACTATGGCCCATAGTAACCAAAACCTGTCAAGTGAGAAAAATAACCGTTTGAAGCTTATTCTGGAATGGTAACCATGATTTCGATTTACATTAATGGAATAACAGCCAAAAAACTCTCAAAAATAGTGTCGGAACGAAATAAAAACTTCACCATTAGAATCACCATAGAATCAACCTTGATTTCGATTTATCTTAATGGGATATATTTATTGCGAAAACTAAAATTTATGGAAATTTCGAAAAACAGCCCAAAAACTTTCAAAAATAGTGTCGGAACGAAACAAAAACTGAGCCATTAGAATCACCATAGAGTCAACCATGATTTCGATTTACATTAATGGAATAACAGCCAAAAAACTCTCAAAAATAGTGTCGGAACGAAATAAAAACTTCACCATTAGAATCACCATAGAATCAACCTTGATTTCGATTTATCTTAATGGGATATATTTATTGCGAAAACTAAAATTTATGGAAATTTCGAAAAACAGCCCAAAAACTTTCAAAAATAGTGTCGGAACGAAACAAAAACTGAGCCATTAGAATCACCATAGAGTCAACCATGATTTCGATTTACATTAATGGAATAACAGCCAAAAAACTCTCAAAAATAGTGTCGGAACGAAATAAAAACTTCACCATTAGAATCACCATAGAATCAACCTTGATTTCGATTTATCTTAATGGGATATATTTATTGCGAAAACTAAAATTTATGGAAATTTCGAAAAACAGCCCAAAAACTTTCAAAAATAGTGTCGGAACGAAACAAAAACTGAGCCATTAGAATCACCATAGAGTCAACCTTGATTTCGATTTATCTTAATGGAAAATGTTTATTGCGAAAACCAAAATTTATGGGAATTTTGAAATACAGCCCAAAAATTCTCAAAAATAGTATCGGAACGAAATAAAAACCTGAACCATTAGAATCACTATATAATCAACTTTGATTTCGATTTCATCTTAATGGAAAATGTTTATTGCGAAAACCAAAATTTATGGGAATTTCGAAAGACAGCACAAATACTCTCAAAAATAGTGCGGAACGAAATAAAAACTGAACCATTAGAATCACCATAGAATCAACCGTGATTTCGATTTGTCTTAATGGAATATATTTATTGCGAAAACCAAAATTTATAGGAATTTCGAAAGGCAGCCCAAAAACTCTCAAAAATAGTGTCGGAACGAAATAAAAACTGAACTATTAGAATCACCATTGAATCAACCTTGATTTCGATTTATCTTAATGGAAAATGTTTATTGCGAAAACCAAAATTTATGAAAATTTCGAAAGATAGCCCAAAAACCCTCGAAAATAGTGTCGAAACGAAATAAAACTGAACTATTAGAATCACCATTGTCGGAAACATCATACAGAAAGGTTACAGCTTCAACCTTAAAAAACAAGGCAAATCAGTTTTTTGCAGCACTGACGAGTTCTCTTCTTCTTTTTTTTTTCCTTCATTATTAGCAGGGCACAAGAACAATATAAAGAGTTGTTTAAAGGCTGATTTGAAAGGGATTTGTAACATCTATGCCTTTTGTATAATAAAACAAACAAACAAGAAAGCATTGTAATAAAATTCGGTTTGTGACACAAATCTTCATATACAAAATGATGTCACACATTGTGGTTTATGTCACTTTAGTGCGTAAAAAAATCCGTTTCCGTTTGATGTAGTTCTTTTCTTTGAGAAACTTCTTTTGTGGAAAAAATTCAAACTAATTTCTGTTTGTTTTTAATTGACAGTCTTTTTAGTTGGCTAAGAAAACCATATTTTAAATCTTTTCTATTTTCTCTATAAGAATCCAGATTTTGACTTGTATTTTAGATGTTGAGCTAAGTTTTTCAACAATTTTTAACCATAGTTGTTCTATAATGCATAGGATTGATGGGTACTGGGAAAATATTCAAATACTTGGGTTAAAAATCTGCATGGTCATTTTCGTTCCACGTAACACACCAAGCTGTCACTGGGATATTACGAACACGCCCTTGTGAAAATCTGGAAACACATAGTATCTTTTGGTTTAGCTTTACACCTCCTCAACTTTTCACGAAAAATAAAACCTAATACCCTATTCAGTTTTGGAAACATTGTATTTGGAAGTTTAAATGCAGTTTGGCCCTTTTGATTTCAATAGCAGCAGCAAAAGAACTAATACTAGTAGCCCTAGAAGTTTCAACTTAATACCCTAAGCCGTTCTTGAGATTTTACTAATACGTATTTATTGACAACCAGCATGCACATAGTTTCTTTCGATTTAGTATTAAAGTAATGTAATCTTTCCCTGAAATTTTCTACTTTATACCCTATTTGAATCCTAAGGCATCCCGCATGTGTCACTTTGACAACCTAGATGCACTTAAAATATTTTGAATTAGCTCAATAGTAGCAATAGTAGTAGTAGAATTAGTAACAGTAGCAGTAGTAGTACTGGAATTACTAGCAAAAGTGGTAGTAATATTAGTAGCCCTAAAAGATTTAGCTATGTTTTTTTTGCTGGGATATTGTTAAATAGCAACAAAGGCCACATTGCCTTTCCGTCATAAACAATAAGTAGGTAAACAGGGAAATTTTTACAGAAGACATTGGTACGCAACTTTAAATATTTCAACCCTATATCTAAGGGCCGTCCTCGGCAAAACAAACATCTATGCCTTTCGTATTATATTTATTTTCATTTTTGTTTTGCTGAAGACGGCCCTTGGATATAGGGTCGAAATATTCATTTAAAGTTGCGTTCCACTGTCTTGCCTTGGATATAGGCCACTGTCGACCCTTGGATATAGGGTCGAAACATTCATTTAAAGTTGGGTTCCACTGTCTTGTATAAAAGTTTCCCTGTTGTTCTACTTATTGTTTATGGGATATTGTTAATACATTGCTCCAATAATACACATGTACATAGTGTGTTTTGATTCAGTTAAGCATCCCTCTCAAAATGTTCTGAAAGCTTCACCTTAATACTCTAAGTATTTTCTTAGATATTGTTGATGTACCATTTTGACTACATGCATACAAATAGTGTGTTTTGACTTAGTTCAATACCGACCTCCTCTTTATCTGAAAGTTTTACCTAATAACATTAGCACTAGCAATAGTGGTAATCGTTGCAGTAGAAGCGACAGTAGGAACATTAAGAGCAGTAGTGATAGCAGTAGTAAAAGCAGTGACTGTATTCACATTGTGCCTTTTTGGTCTAGGTCAATGTCCCCTTCTCGTGCACTGGTAGTTCAACTTAATACTTCAAGCCGTTTCTGAGATATTCCTGATACACCCTCTTGATAATCTGCATGCACATAGTGTGTTTTGATTTGCTTCAAAATCCCTCTTAACAATCCCTCAAAGTTTCACCTTAAAACTCTTAGCCCTAGTAATAGTAGTACTAATAGCCATAGCAGTAGTAGTACTATTGCAAGTAATCGTAGTAGTAATATGTACATAGTACATTTTTACTGGTTCAACATCCACTTCAGCATTCCCTGAAAGTTTCAACCTAATGCTCTAAGCCGTTCCTGAGATACTTCTCATACGCCCTTTTAAAACCCTGCATACACAAAGTGTGTTTCAATTTGATTCAACCCCCCCCCCTCCGATTTTCCTGAAAACATTTCCTTGTCACCCTTAGCCTTAATAGTAGTATTATTAGCAGCAGTAGAAATAATAGTAGTATGCATATAGTACCCTAGGTTGGTTCAACCTCCCCCTCAAAATGTACTGAAAGTTTCAACTTAGTACTATAAGCTGTTCCTGAGATATAGCTGTTACGCCCTTTTCATATCCTGCACCGATATAGTGTGTTTCGATTTCGTTCAAAACTGTAAGTCACGTGTATCTTGAATTCACTGAAATGCCGACCTGTTTCTTCTGGTACTGTACTTTGTTCCTTGTGTTAAAAAGTAAATCAAGCAAAAATGACGGACACAATAACTAAATCAAAATTGAAACGAGTTGAAATTACCATGAATGAATAAATGAAACCTAAAAATGACTGACACAATGACTAAATCAAAATTAAAACGAGTTGAAATGACCATAAATGAATAAATGAAACCCAAAAATGACACACACAATGACTAAATCAAAATTAAAACGAGCTGAAATTACCGTGAATGAATAAATGAAATCTAAAAATGACGGAAACAATGACTAAATCAAAATTAAAACCAGTTGAAATTACCATGAATAAATAAATGAAACCTAAAACTGACAAACACAATGACTAAATCAAAATTAAAACGAGTTGAAATTACCATGAACGAATAAATGAAACCTAAAAATGACGGAGAGAATGACTAAATCAAAATTAAAAGGAGTTGAAATGACCATGAATGAATAAATGAAACCTAAAAATGACTCACACAATGACTAAATCAAAATAAAAACGAGTTGAAATTACCATCCATGAATGAATAAATAAAACCTAAAAATGACGGAAACAATGACAAAATTCACTTGGTGCACCTATTGATACCTTAAACGACGATTGACTTTCGCCCCTAGATTTGGCTGTGATTGAAGGGGAAATTTCTGTAATGATTCAAAATCAAAGGGAAACAAGTTTTATATACAACTAGGACTGATGAGCATGATAAAAAAGCCAAGCAAGCTGCCATGGCAAATAGTCAAAGTCCTATAAATGAATCGAAAATCGTTCAAATGGCTCAGATAACTGATATACTATTTGAATGATCCTTAATGTATACCTAACTTCCTTACTTATCTAGCCATCCTAGCCGAGTGGATTGGTGCGCTGGATTTAGGATCCTTTGTCTGACAGGACGAGGGTTCAAATCCTAGTGTATCCAGAGTCGACCCAGCTTTAAATGGGTACCTGGAGAAATCTGGGGACGATAAACAGGAAGGGTGTGTGAAAGCACAGGATGGTTGGCCAATAGCCCTCCATTGCACTTCCTGGCTTAAGGGCCAAGGAACGGAGATCAGCACCACCGGTAGGGACTTTAAAGTCCAATGCCATATTCGTTACCGTTCCCTTCCTTACTTCTGCCCTAGGATGGATGATAGACATGATCATAAAGAAGGGAAAAGAATATTTTTGTACAACTCTGAAAAAGTTATGCCAGCTTTCCCTCTCATAAACACTATCCGTCTAGGCTTTACTATAGTTAGCCAGTCTTTAATCACTTCCACCAAGTTGATAATTCAAATAACAGATTAAAATAAAAGATTTTATTCGTATGCTACCGACAAAAAAGTTGGCGAAAGTTGGGGGAGGCGTCTTGAGCATCATCAGAAAGTCCCCCATGAGGGGGAGGCAAGTGCTATAATGAACGTGGGTTTTGTGAATGTTTAACTAGAAATAATGGTAACTTTTTAGCTGAGATTCTTTAGCAGCATGCAAAAAAGCACTCTGCCATCTATCTTCATTAACTAAAAAACTTTTTCCACAAAATAAGTTTTTCAAAGAAAAGCAAAGAACTCCATTAAACAAAAAATGAGCAATAATAAAATCAAATAATCTACCAAGCGTGAAATTACCACAAATCAGCATCGATAAATAAATAAAACCCAAAATGAGCAGAAATGAACATAAGTTGGGGGCAAAACCCCTATGCCTTCCCAAGGCCAGAATAAAATTTGCACTTTACAGAAAAAATACAAATGAATGTGCATTGTCAGTTTAATATACATATACTGATATTTAGTAACCAAATGTTAATATTATTTGATTTATTAAAGTTATAAAAGTAAAAACATTTCTATTTTTTCAGTAAAGTGCAAATTTTGTTCTGGCCTTGGGAAGGCATAGGGTTTTTGCGCCCAACCTATATTAATTTCTGCTCGTTTTGACTTTGAATCGGTTATTTATTGTAATTTCTGTTCGTTTTGGGTTTCATTTATTTATCGATGCTGATTTGTGGTAGTTTCACGCTTGGTAGATTATTTGATTTTATTTTTGCTCATTTTTTGTTTAATGGAGTTCTTTACTTTTCTTTGAAAAACTTATTTTGTGGAACAAGTTTTTTTAGTTAATGAAGTTAGATGGCAGAGTGCTTTTTTGCATTATGCTGCTAAAGAATCTCAGCTAAAAAGTCTCAGCTAAATGGCTATCTCAAAATTCAAAGGGCTAGTTCTTTGAATTTTCAATCGAATGAGCCCCTTTTGAAGTTTCTACGACAACACCTTCTATAAAAACCTTATATATCCCCAGGGCATAACTTAAAACCCTTGCCCTGAGGGTTATGAGGGAGTGTCCTCCTCAAACACATATTTTCTATCTGGAAATCAACTACATTGAACAAAATATCTATATCCAATTTTTGATTAGATGTTTTTGGGGGAATGATGGGCGTGGGGGGGGCTAGTTGCCCTCCAATCACTTTCGACTATTAAAAAGGGCACTGGACCTTTAAATTTCCAATCGAACGAGCCTTTCTTAAAGTTTCTACGACAAGGCCTTCTATAAAAACCTTATATCCCCCTAGGGCATAACTTAAAACCCTTTTAGGGAGTGTCCTCCTCTAAAAGATATTTTATATCTGGAAATCAACTACGCTGAACAAAATAGCTATCTGAAAATTTTGATTGGATGTGTTTGGGGGAATGATGGGCGGGGGGGGGGGCGGGGGTAGATGCCCTCCAATCACTTTCGCCTATTAAAAAGGGCACTAGCCTTTTGAATTTCCAATCGAATTAGCCTTTTTTGAAGTTTCTACGACAACACCTTATATAAAAACCTTATATGCCCCCAGGGCACAACTTAAAACCCATGCCCCGAGGGTTGTGGGGGTGTGTCCTCCTCAAAAAGTTATTTCCTATCTGGAAATAAACTACGCTGAACAAAATGGCTATCGCAAAATTTTGATTGGATGTGTTTGGGGGAAGGACGGGCGTGGGGGGGGGGGGCTTGTTGCCCTCCAATCACTTTCGACTATTAAAAAGTGCACCAGCCACTCCAATATCCAATCGAATGAGCCATTTTCGAAGTTTCTACGACAACTCCTTCGATACGAAGTGCCCGGGTATGGAGAAAAAACCAAAAACACATTGTGTCCCACATCGTTCTTTACTTAGGCAGCGCTAGGGCGCTGCCTATGATATATGGGTTTGCTCCATTTCCTAAATTATATTTAGTTGCTTCTTATTGCTCTTTATACATAGGATGACACCAAGAGAGAGAGAGAGAGAGAGAGAGAGAGAGAGAGAGAGAGAGAGAGAGAGAGAGAGAGAGAGAGAGAGAGAGAGAGAGAGAGAGAGAGAGAAAAAAAAATATTAAACTGATTTATTCTATCGATGTTAGTTAATTCATCAATTTCAATTAATTAATTAAAAAATAACTTGATAAATGAATTTAATTTTAATTCCCTTAAATTTAAACTGCTATTGATTAACTTACTTTTACTTTATCACTTCTTTCAGAGCTGAGTCCTCCTGCCTCTTCTTTCAAGAAATAACTCGTCAAAATTTTGTTTTTCTTTTTAATTTCGTCAGTTAAGCTTTTGACATGCTCTTCAAGAAATTCAACTTTTTCAGTTTTTCTGGCATTTCCTCTTTGAAGTTTCAAGATCTTGTCAATGAAGAACTTTTGTTTATCTTCGAGGTCATCAAAGTTCATTATGTGGCAGTTTTCTTCGGGTGCCACTCCGTTCAAACTTAGAGGCGATGGAGAAGATTGTCGAGGAGCTTCCTATAAATATAGATGTTAGAGATTTTGGATAGTTATCTGGAGAGTAAAAAATTAGTTTTAAATATTGAAAAATCAGTTATATTAGTTTTTGGAAATAATGAAAGAGAAAAGAATAAGTTTTATTTTAAAGATAAAGAGATGAATGAAGTTAAGGATTATATTTATTTGGGATGTAAGTTCACGAGTTCAGGGAAATGGAGTGATCAGATGCAAATAGCGAGTTGGAAGGGTCATAAGGCTTCATGGGCGTTGTTGAAGAGTCCCCTTAGGCATCTAGGACCGGCAGATATTAAGCTACAGAAGAGAATTTTTGAGACGAAGGTAGGCCCAGCATTGAGTTACGGTGGGGAAGTTTGGGGTTTTGAAAAAGGGGAAAAAATAGAGAGAATTTATTTAGGACATTTCAGGAGACTTTTAGGGCTAAGCGGGAAATTTAATATCTGGTGTTAAAGGGTGATCTAGGATTGTTTTCATTGAGGGTAAAAAGATTGGTTAGAATAATAGGATACTGGGAAAAGGTGATTGGTTTACAGAATAATAGGTTAGTAAATGCAGCTTATCTGGAGGTGTTGCAGGATAGAAGGAAATGTTCATGGGCTTCCCAGGTGAAATCAATCTTAAATAGTTGTGGGTTATCAGGTGTTTGGAATGAAGGGAAGGGGAGAGGGCTGGAAGTAGGAAATGTAGCAAAACTAGTAAAGGGAGTGATTGAAAATCAGGAGATTCAGAAATGGCATTGTGAAGTCGCAGCCTCGGTGTCCCTCGGCATTTACCGGCAATGGAAGGAGGTCTGGGGATATGATAATTATTTTAAAGCGGGTTTAAATAGTGAAGAAATTAAGTGGTATATATCAGGGAGGGGTAATTTTCTAGCACTTGGAGAAAGGAGGAAATATTTAGGGAGGGTAAGGGTAAAGGAGGGTCCTTACTCATGCCCATGTGCGGAGAAAATGGTTAGGATCTGCTTCACTTCATCGCCCTTTGTCCCGAATTACAGGATTCAAGAAATGAATTATTTTTTGTTAATGTGGGGACAAGTGAGTGGTTGGTTTCAGTAATGGGATCAAAAAATTATGGGACAATAAGAATGATAGCAAAGTATATAAAATTGGGTATGTCACATAAAGATAGATTTTTGTAAAAGGGGTGGGGTGAGTGTGGAAAGTATTGTTGTATGTGTGTAAGTTGTTTTCTTGTTTGTTATTTTTGTAGTCATGGCCCTTGATAGATGTAACATACATCTATCTATTTATGTTAGTTTAATGGTATCATGTGCTTTATTATGTTTTTGTAATGTTTTGTAATTTTGCGTTGTTATTGTTATGTAGGCTACCATACTTTGCTATGAGTGTTATAATCATGTTATTATTTTGTGTGATTTTCCTTTTTTTGTCATGGCCCAAAGTGGCTTTTATTGCAATACATATCTATCTATCTATCTATCTATAGAAAATTAGGTTCAAAAACACTTTTAGCTCCTGAATATAAGACACCATTCATTAGGGCAAAACCGAAAAAGTTCACATATTTTTAAAATACACATTTTTAATAAGGGTATCCCAAGTTCTCATGGCCAAAGAAACATATCCGTGAATATCTGCTTTGAATAGTTGACAATAGTCGCAGTGGTAAGAAGTCGCAACCACAAACACAATTAGTTGCAGTAGTCGCAGTGGCAAGTAGTCACACTGAAAAGCAGCTGCAGGCACTGTCACAAGTTTTCGCAGTCACAAGTAGTAAAAGTTACAATTGCAAGTAGTCACAATCGCAATCGCAAGTCGTCGGAGTCACACGTAGTTGCAATCGCAGACGCAAGTGGATGCAGTTGCAAGTGCATCCGCAAAAAGTCACAGTTGCAGTCACAAGCAGTCAGAGTCACAAGTAGCCGCAGCCGCAATGAGTCGCATTGAAAGTAGCCAAAGTCGCAGTTAGTAATAGTTGTATTCTTAAATAGTTGCAGTCAAGACCAGTTGTAGTCACAAGTGATCAAAGTCGTAGGTAGCCGCAGTCACAAGTAGTCGCAGTTTTAAGCAGTTGCAGTCATAGTCCCAAGGAGTTGCAGTCACAATTAGGCCTAGCGCCCACAGAGTAACTGTTTTGAGACTAGAATTGCTAACCGATTGTGCACGCAACTGTTTTTCGACCATGGCCTTGAAGTAAAGTGGGGGCCCGCCCACGAGTCGCAAGTAGTCACACTGGAAAGCAGCTGCAGTCGTTGTCACAAGTAATCGCAGTCACAAGTAGTAACAGTTACAGTTACAAGTAGTCACAGTCGCAATCGCAAGTCGTCAGAGTCATACATAGTTGCAGTGGCAGACACAAGTGGATGCAGTTGCAAGTGCATCCGCAAAAAGTCGTAGTTGGAGTCCAAAGCAGTCAGAGTCACAAGTAGCCGCAACCGCAATTAGTCACAGTTGAAATTAGTCAAAGTCACAGTTAGTAATAGTTACACTCTTAAATAGTTGCAGTCACGAGCAGTCGCAGTCACAAGTGATCAAAGTCGTAGGTAGCCGCAGTCATAAGTAGTCGCAGTTTTAAGCAGTTGCAGTCATAGTCCCAAGGAGTTGCAGTCACAATTAGGCCCGGCCCCCCCCCCCCCCATACATTTGCGGGAGCTACCGCGTTGATATTGTCTAATTATTTTGGCTCTCAACATTTCAGAACAAGAATTAAACGTGAAATTCATAGGAGAGGTGGAGAAGCATGAAGATTCCTACGACATTCTGTAAAATGCGACAATTTTTTTATCTGTTTGAGACAGTTCTTCTGCTGCTAAGAACAGACGAGACTTTGTATTCTTTTCCAAGTGGGGATGGACCCGATACTCCCTCTGAACCCTACGAAAATCGCGGTACTCATTGTTATCAACTAAGTCTTCCTCGTCAAAACTCAACAAAGTTAACCACACTGCACTGCTCAATTAGATAAACACAACTGATCCATAGCCACTCGCATCCGTGGGCGGACAAACGTTTTATTTTGGTTGTAAACTGGTCGTAAACCAGTTGCAGATGAGACTAGTTTCCAACCGTTGTCTTGAAACCGTTTTCCCGTGGGCGCTGGGCCTTAGTTGCAGTCGCAGTCACAAAAAGGCACAATCACGAGCAGTCAAAGTCACAAGTAGCTGCAGTTGCAGTCTTAAGCAGTCTAAGTCGCATTTAGCAACAGTTGAAAGTAGTTCAATCGTAAGCAGTCACAGTCTATAGGAGTAACAGTCCCAAGTAGTCGCAAGTAATAGAAGTCACCACCACAAGTAGTCTCAATCCTAAATAGTCGGAGTTACAATTAGTCAAAGTCGCAGTTAGTAACAGTTAAAAGTACTTGCAGTTATAATTAGTCGCAGTTACAGTCACAAGTAGCTGCAATCGGAAGTAGTCGCCGTCGCAAGGAGTAATATTTGCAAGTAGTTGCAGTCGTAAATAGTCGCATTTGCCGTACAAGCAATCGTAGTCGCAAGTGAGCGCAGTCAAAAAAAGTTGTAGTCGCAGTCGTAGGTGGCCAAAGTCGCAAGTAGTCACAGTATTGAGCAGTTGCAGTCGCAGTTAGTTGCAATTGCAGTACCAATTAGTGACAGTCGCAAGTAGTTGCAGACACAGTCACAAGTAGTAGCTAGCTCTTCTTCTTAGAGAAAAGGGATCAAACATGCCCCTCTTTCTCATTAACAAAAGCTATATGCGAACAATAAACAACTTGCATAACTTACAGCCCCTGTCTCAAGGGCTATGGGGGTCATGCCATCCGCGGAGACAAAGAGATTGCAGCTTTCATCTATCTTGAACCAAATAGTTATCTCGAAATTTTTGTTGGATCTCTTTGGGGGAACAGCAGCAAAAAAGTCTTTGAGAGGGGGATGGCTGCCCCCCAATCACTTTTGACCCTTAAGAAGGGCACCAGAATTTCCTATTTCAAATCGAATGAATAGCATCAGAAGTTTCTACGACAATCCTTTCAGTACAAAGTGACCTGGGGAAAGAATTACACTGAACCCCTTATCACTCTTATCACACTCTTGTGAAGTCACAAAAGTTAAAGATGTTTCTCTATTTACGTTAAAGCAAAACAACACTGAAAACAGAGGGTCTTATATTTTCCTTAAGCACCCAAAGTTGCAAATCAAACTTAGAGGTTTGGGAGGAGGAGGTTAGGAGGTTAGGGAGCATAATTTGTCTTTCCATACCTACCCTAACAGTTCAGAGGTATTCCAGTTGTTCGAAGACGGATAAGGATATATTAAATTGAAGCAAGCAATAAAAATGAGGAGACATGAAGAGCATATCCAGGATTTTTTGTCAGGATCAGGGGGGGGGGGGGAGAATTACAAAAAATTACAAAACGCATCAAAAGTTTGATTCTATGCATATTTGTTACTTTTTATACGAACCGGAAAAAAATTTGTGGGAGGAGGGGAGTCAAAACCAGTGGCATTCCCCCTGAATATCCTCCCAAGTACCCCGTAATCCCCCCTCATCTGTATCACTTTATATGTCAAGAAACAGAAAACAGAAACAACAAAGAAAAACCTTCAAATCTAATCAAAACAGAAATGTTTCAGTGCGCATAAACGTGTCAAATCCATAAAAATGATTAGTAAAAAAAGCACACTAAAATGCCTTGTCCAAAATTGCTTTAATAAAGCCAACGCAATAAAGGATACAAAAAGAAAACAAGGGAAGGGACTTGCTCAATTAACATTTCAATTATCTAGAGGTGAAAAGTTCCTGCTTGCCATTGCACCATGCCAAAGGGCAAATTTATGTTTGATCTAGGTTTGGAGTTGCTTCCATCGATGGGGGCTAACCGTTACTCACTTTTGGTAAGAAATTATTCTCAAGATACTGCCAACTAAGACCGTGATCACTAGTGAATACAACGACCCGTGGATCCCTCCCCCCCCCCCTATTAAGGTCTAATCAGTGAAAGCCTTTACTTTATTGGTAAGGAAAGTCAAGGAGCAATCAAAAGAAACCTAATAGTTTACATGATCAGAAATACAAAACGCAAATATGACCTTGAAATAATTTGCCTCCATTGTTAAACCGTTCGGCCTGTTTTTAATGTTCAGCGAGTAACCTACATTTGGTCTCAATCCATTTCTCTTATTTATTTGGTGTCAATTAGTGACTCTTGCGGTTCCCAGGATTTCCATCCAGGACCACCACTACCCTCACCACCCTATCCATTGACCGTCCACTCCACTGTATATAAATAATATAACAGTAAGATCACGCCTCAGTGATTTTTGGCTTCTACATCCTCAGCGCGTACAAACAACTCCTCGCATTTGATCTTTCGTCAGCAGTCCTGTGTATTTTTGCACACTGCAACGCATATTTACGCAGAAACTTTCTCAAAATGCCTTCGAAACCAACTGGAGACTTCGAAACCCACTTGCAATTTCTAAAAAACATCTAATAATAAAATTGCACTACAAATTATCGATGTTTATATATATATCAGAATAAATTAATTAAAAATTAGATTCTTTAAAATTTAGTGTTATAAAGGTGAAGCCAAGTTTTGTGTTCAAGGGAAATCTGACTTATCTACCCGTGAAAAAATCGAACGTCGCTTATCTTTAAACTAGTTTAAATGTTCTCCGGGAGTACTTGCATCTCGGTCCGGCTTTTTATAATGGTTCAGATAGGTATTGATCATACTGAATTATATTTATATACAGTGATCCACCCCTAACGTGAAAATATAAATTCAAGACGGCAAGAAAAATTTGAACAGTTCCAACACTGGACCCATTTCAGACAGTAGTTGTTCTTCAGCAGGATAGGCACCCGCGCTCAGAATTTGGACGAAGAAGAGCGTGAAAAATCTCGGGAACAGTTTTTTTTTTTTTTTTTTTTTTTTTTTTTTTCTTTAATCCCACCTCATCTCCTTTCGGTAACCTTCAAATTTTCTTTATAAATATCTCATAATTTATCTAATGTCACCTACTCTTTTCTTAATAAAAATTCCTTCAAAAAAAGTAGTTTATTTATCGGGAACAGTTGTAGGTGTGGTTATAATATTTGATGTTTGTTTTCCCTTTTGGATTTAATTGTGGTGGCGTGCACAATTTCACTTAGGGACGTTTGGGTCTTTTATCAGTGTAAAATGTCACTGTCAACGCTATTTGGATATACTAAGTACACATTAAATATAAGTCTTGCAATACTTGCATCTAAATATTGTTTCTCGAACACAGAAGGAATAGACAGAGAGATTACAGTTGGTTTATGCTAAGGGAAGAGGGACCTCTGACATTCGGTATTCTTCGGCAGGACAAATACCAAGGTTTGTCATATCAAAGGTGAAGGGAGGTATTTTTTCTCCAGGTTATAACTTCTGCTCAGTTATACTTACCTTAAACCCCTCCCATCGACAAGGGTATTAAGCGTGGGTCTTTCACCTTACCATAGCAGAGTGTAAGACATTACAACACTGAGATTAAGTGACAATGGTGGAAACTTAATTTACAACATAATTAAAAGAGTGTCATAATATTAAGTTAAAATATTTCTTTGGTTTTTTTCAACAATTTGACTGATGTAAAGTAGGCTATCACAGCGTCATCCCCAAATTGCCACCCCCGAATGAGGTGGGAGGATGTTGTAAGGAGAGATTTAAGGAAAATGGAAACTTCCTGGGAGGGTGTAAAGAGGGAAGCTTTGAATACGTTCGGATGGGGGAGGAGCGTGAGTTGCTGTGTTGGCCTAAGGTGGCTTGGTGCTGCAGTGAGGTGTTAGTAATAGTAGTAGAAATGCAGAGTTGAATTAAAATTCAGGATACTCTACTTATTCGATAATCTACGATACTCTTCGTTCCTTGCAAGTTTCCCGCGCAGATTAAAAATAGTAATTAAAATAGTAATTATAAATTAAAAATAGTAATAATAGTAAAATTAAAATATAAAGTAAAATAATAAAATAATAATAAAATTAAAAATAGTAATAGTAATTAAAATTAATAAAAAATAGTAATTAAAAATTAAAATTATCTCAACATAAAAAAGTGTTTGTTTCAATTAGAGCCCAACCGATATGGATTTTTGGGTCCGATACCGATATATCAGCAGCATACCGATACGATACCGATATAATTTGCCGATATATTCTCCCCGGGAAAACATTACTTAAAGTTTAAATCCCCCATTTTTCTGCCCATATTCATAATTACATGCTTCTCCCTGGTCTAGTACATGCCAAAGAACAGCATCAATAATTAGCTGCGGATTCCATACATGAGGCCATTTACAAGAATTACTTGATTTTCTTTATTTTTCATGATCTGCAGCTTCTGAGCACACAAACGAAATGGCAGATATTTGCCGAAGTGACAAATAAGAAAAGAATGTAATCAAAGAAGCCGACTTAGTTAAATAAACGCAAATACGTGAAAGTAAGATTGAAAAAAGCGTAAGATATTTATTGAAATTGATTATTCAAAACCCAAATTTTAATAGCAGGACTTTGAATTTTAATCATTCACATACTACTGTGAAAACTTTATTTTGCATCCATATGATATGGTCTCTTGCAAACGAATCCATGTAAGGCACACTGGAGACAGGAGTGCAGCTAGAGATTTAGGTTTGGAGGAGTGATTTAAAAATTGCGTCGACAAAATCATCCAGTATCCCAACAAATGCAGACACACAAGCTAAATTTCCAAGGTAAATAGGTAAATTTTCCGAGGTGTTTACACGCGGCGGCGACCCCCTCCACACCTTACAACAACCCCTCTCTCCCTTAGCTGCTCCCCTGACTGGATATCATGGTATTATCCGATTGAATCTCCGATCATTCCCCATGCTAGTGAACAGTCATTAAACAGAAAATGTATGGTTCCTTGTATTCTTTACTTGTTTCAGTAGAAGATGTACCTTCTTGAAGACACAATACACTTAGAACACTGCTGCACCCGGTCGGTATTGACAGGTATTGACAACAAATATACTTTGATTTCATTTGACTCACCTCTGCTGCTCTCTCCACCATGGTCAGACTTAGCTGGTGGCTCCATCCCCAAGGACTGGACAAGCAAAAATTACCCGAGGAAATCTGGTGCCCTCTTCTGGACAAGTTGCGGATAATGGAAAAAAAAATATTGGCCAATAACTGATAATCTTTTCCCGATATCGGATAATGATATCCGATCCGATATCGATATCCGATATCGAACCGATAATATCGGTTGGACCCCAGTTTCAATAATTCGAGTTTTATTAAAAGATAGGATCATTTTCAAATCTGCTTTCACTGCCTACGAGAAGACTATATGCAACAAATATACTATAGGCCATAAACATAAACTAAAGGTCATAATCATTGGAAGCCATAAACTGAAAAACCATTCTATATCATAAGTAATCAATAGTAAATCAATTGGAAAACAAGATGAAGTACTCTAAGTTCTACTTGCTAGCTTCCAGATTTACTACTTTTGTGTTTTGGGAATTAACAAATTTCAGAACTGTTAAAACATGATTTAAGAAAATAAAGTATTTCTTTCTTTTTGAAGACTTACTATAGACAGCCCAGTGATGTTCAAAGAACCAGTTGAAGATGTTCTTGATCCTAGGCTAACTACATCCCCGTTGGAATGGATGGACTCAGTATGTTCACCTCTCCTCCGTAACCGACTTAGTTCTTTGCCCATCTCCTAAGAAACAAAAAAGATATGCAGATGAATATTATCTCAAAATTTACAAAATAAGTAGGCTAAAGTACTTGAGGTACGAAAAAAAAACGAAAAAAAAATATGTAAAGACAAAGTAAGTAAAAGCAAGTAAAAAGCAAGAAAAGGCAAAGTAAAAAGGCAAAGTAAGCAATAAAAAGTTTCAGCCAGTGAATAAAACCGTCAATCCTCCTCGTTTGTTTTGTCTTTTTGATTTTTTCATTCTATTCGTTATTCACGTTTTCATACCGTTTGGTTTCAGAATCTAATTAAAAACACTCGAAGATAAAATACACATAAAATAGCAGAAAACATCTTATTAATATCAATGCATTACTGGGAGTTGACTTTCAACATATAAAAAACATATAGTGGAAAATAAATGAGAAATAGCTAGAAGGAAGTGGGCAATTTTATTAGTACAAGAGAAATCCAAAAAATAAAGATTTTCCTGGTTTATTGATACCCCGAAAAGGTATGCTTGAATGAGGGCATAACTTTGTATCAGGGAAGCATTTGTGCTTGAATTTATTAGTACAAGAGGAACCCCGAAAAGAAAGATTTCCCTGGTTTATTGATACCCCGAAAAGGTGTGCTTGAATTAGGGCATAACTTTGTATCAGGGAAGCATTTGTGCTTGAATTTATTAGTACAAGAGGAACCCCGAAAAGAAAGATTTCCCTGGTTTATTGATACCCCGAAAAGGTGTGCTTGAATGAGGGCATAACTTTATATCAGCGAAGCATGCAAGGGTTGACAAATAGACCAATAATCCTCTTGGAATCTCTGAAATTAACAATTTTTTTTATACATTTTCGTGTAATACGTCTGTTTTGAGGTTTTCTAATCCCCCCCTCCCAAAAAAATTTATATACGTGTCTGCCTTACAAAATTACACAGCTTCAAGAAAAAACAGTATAAAGTCAACAAAATATAAATAGATTCGTCAAGGGAAGAGCAGGTCATGATTGACGAGTATAATATAAAAAAAAATATATATATATATAATTCCCTGACTATAAGTAGCTGCAGTCATCTTATCGTAAAATTAAATGTAAGGCCTTGCCCAATAAGACACCCCAAAGGGTTGTGAACCTCTGTCAGACAGAGTTTCATTAAATTGAACTTCATTTAGTGAAAATATAATCACTGTAAAAAAATAACATAAATAGAACATTAAACTTTTCATCCCAATTACAAGAAAAAGGTGAAGTTTCGACAAAACCCAAAACTTCTTCTTTTTTTATATCCCTGCTTTTGTTTTAAAATGTAGCTCTTTACTTTTCTTTGAAAAACTTATTTATAAGGATTATCTTTTAAATTAAATTCTCGTTGATATCGCCAGGGACGTATCCAGGGGAGGTAGGGGTTTGACCCCCCTCCCCCACCGAAAAAAAATGTCTGACTCATAAAAACGTAACAGAAATGCGTATAAACAAATATTTGATGTGTTTTTTAATTTTTTTTTTCCTTGCTGCTCTTTTCTATACTACCAGCCATTTTGTAAAGGTTTTGTAAAGGTAAAAAGAAAACTTTCTTTATGCACTGGCTATAAATTTTTGATTTAAATCCTTTGATTTCAAAACTTTCTCCCAGGATTTTCCTCTTTGACCTTAACTTATGTTAAGGTAAAACTAATTGTTATATTAAATTAAATTAATTACCTTAAACTACTAAACCAGGACCAAAAATCGCCTGCAATTTCTGATTCCTACAGCTCTGCATCCGATTTGCTTCTTCACTAGCATGGTCACAAGCATGACCATTATCGAGCTTTAAGGAGCGCCTTTCAACTTAGTATTAGTTTCTTTTCTGTCTTTATTGCGTTTTGTTATTTGGTTGTGTATTTTTTTTCTAATGGGCAATTTATTTGGTATATTTTTTTATAATGAGTAATAAAATTATTCCTTCACTCATATGAATACACCCTATTTCTATATATATTTACGAAAAATTAAGCAAGAAAAACGGGTTTTAATTTTGATAAACCAGTGAATAAATACAACAAAATAAACACTTAATAAACAAACACACTCCGAATATTTCGGCCCCACGTCCGGGAGCCTTTCTCAACGGCTCCCGGATTTTATTTATTTATATTTCTTTTCTTTTGTTTTTTCTTTCTCTTCGTGTGTTTAGTATGTTGTATTTCGATGTAACTTAAACTTAAGTTTAAAAAAGAACATTTTTTGTTTCATTTTTTCCCCTTTTTTTCGTTGAGAAAGGCTCCCGGACGTAGGGCCGAAATATTCGGAGTGTGTTTGTTTATTTAAGTGTTAATTTTGTTGTATTTATTCACTGCTTTATCAAAATTAAAACCTGTTTTTCTTGCTTAATTTTTCGTAAATGGAAAAACAGTGTGGTCTAAGAAATTATTTATTTCTATATTTATTTCAGAAGAACCCTTAAATTCATTCCTAAAGGGCTAGATCCCTTAATATGAAATTCTGCTTTCCTTCATAATTTCATGCAATTCTTATATGAATCCCAGGTTCGTAAATATTTTGTGAATTCGACTCCCTCCAAAATTATTTTAAGCGATATATGACTTTTTCTTTGTAAGTAAGTTTACGCATTAGGTAATAAAAGAAAAAGAAGGACAGTTATAAAAACGAAAGCATTCATAGCAATTAAAATACAAAAATATTTTTTATCTATTAGACCTTATATTTTATCTATTTTTTTTTATCCTAGGTCAATTATAAATTCTTGGTCAACATGCCTGAGACTCTAGGCAGGCCTGCCTTTCCAAAAACTAACCTGACAAGTATGTGTCCAATAATAGGGTCATACTTACTCCCGCCATTTACCCGTGTCGTAGCCATTTAAACATTTGCCTCTCAATTGCTTGGATTATCTGTCTTGGCTTTTCTCTTTCTACAATTAGCCATTTCTCGATGCAACCTACTGCAAATTACTTGACAATTTCAATTCAAATAACTGATTTTAAAGAATTCCTTCATTTTTGGGTATTTTCATTGAAAATGACTTTTTCGTATTTTCCATCAAAAAACTGAAAAAATGCCCCTCCCATAGATTTTGGAAAATACATCTTTATTATTCCTTCTTCCATACTTAACCCAGTTTTTGGAGACAATGAATTACATGGTAAGAACAATTTAGTGCATCACATTTTAAGAGGTTAGAAGGAAATTTCATCACATTTATCAGAGGAAGGAAAGAGAGCGGGGACCAGCCGAGAATTGAGCAAGATATTTCAGTACCTTTAACCAAAAAACTACTTGCCATAATTTTATATGCAATCAATCAATTTTTCAAGCCAAAGAAAAGACATGTTACAAGAAAACCATAACCGTATTTATAAATAACCATAAACGCATACCATAATACCATAACCATAACCGTATTTTCAAATAAGCGCAACTTAAAATGAGCAGCAATTAGCATAAATAAATAGATAATATTTAAATAGAAGTTAAAATGAATATCTAAATCACCATAATTAAAAGTGACACCGGCGAAAGCCCTGAGAAAGAGAACTGTCCCTGCCAAATGCTAAAAAATTCTTTTTGTTCCTCAGTATAATTTGAGAACTACACTGACTACCGTTGCAAAGCAAGTACGAGTAGCTTGCTGCCTAAATACAGCTATGCCAAACATACTACTACTAATGCTACTAACAACTCACTGCAGCACCAAGGCACCTGAGGCCAACACAGCTAAGCATGCTCCTCCTCCATCCCAGTCTAATCAAAGCCTCCCTTTTTACACCGGCCCACGAAGTTCCCATTTCCTTTAAATCTTTCTTTATGACGTCCTCCCACCCCAGACGAGGACGACCTGATTTCCGTTTAGCCCTAGACGGTTGTCCGAAAAGAACAATCTTCGGCAATCTGTCATCCTTCATTCGCAAAACGTACATGAGCCACCTCAACCTTTCTTTCATTACAACCCTAGAGAGCGGTATTGAACCACATTTTTCGTATAGCCTATTGTTTGAAATACGGTCAGTCAGCCGGGTACCCAGAACAATCCTTAAGCAAATTCTCTGGAAAACATCTAGCAAATCTTCATCCGCTTTTCTGAGAGCCCATGCTTCAAAGCCATATTTACAAAAATATATATTCTAAATATTATCAAACCTAACAAAAAACTGTGAAAATAAGAATAGTTTATGCGTATATAAAAACAAGGCGGTATCCAGGGGGAGGGGTAAAGGGTCTGAGCCCCCTCCTCCCTATATTCTTGTTCGACTTGTAAATAACTTAGCATAAATGCATATTAACAAATTTTCGATAAGTTTTTTAAGGTTTTTCGTAAAACTTTCCCGAAGAAACACCCCCTAAACCCCCCCCCCCTCCCCAATCCAAACAAAAATCCTGGCTACAGTCCTGGCATTAAATATCGGTTTGATTCGCAAATAATGCAAACAATCAATCCTTTAAGCCTAAGAAAGGACTGGTTAAAAGAAAAGCATAATTGTATTTATGAATCTAGAAAACACGTATCAAAAATTAAAATTATCCATTTTTTCTTCCAAAATTAAAATATGTGATTTCTCTAAAAGTTTTATACTGAATTTGAATTAAATATCTTTTTCACCACTCACAGTTTTTGTGCAGGTGATTTATATTTTTGGAAAAATCTTTTTTGAAAATGAAGATTATTAAGAAAACTTCCTTCATGCAACTTTTTAAATGCTAAATTCAGACATGCTATTCATATTTTTTAGTACTTACAACATTCACGTCATGAATTTTGAAGTTGTTTAATGGAATTCTGTTGTTTAGACACAATGAATTTTTTTTTAGAAATTTCATGGAAAAAACAATATTGCAAGAGACAATTTACAATTTTCAATTGGTAAATATTTAATGATTGACCACTTCAGTAGGAACCATGTTAAAAAACAATTCTTATTTCACGATATGCACAAAAATTCTACTTAACAGTATTTATGATTCGCTTCTATTTTGATTCACAATTCTTCGCTTTTTCTTTTAAATATATCACTTTCTTTCTTTAATGCGTGCATTTGCATTTTAAACATTAACGATAAAACGCCATCTTTATACGGTTGATTTAATTACAAACTCACGAGATAAAAAGAACAAAGGCACTGTAGGAAAAAAGGGATCGAAGTTCAAGTCCCTTTGTATTAACAATAAATGCTGCATCAAAATAGCCTATAGTCAAGACTCAAAATTTTTGAGGCCTGTCCTGGCACAGTGAGTTTGGCCTTAACTTGGTAATACGGGACCCCGAGATCGAATCCGGCAGTAAAAACACACTGCAGGGCAAATGCAAGGACCATATTAAAAGTGTAAAAAATTTGAATGAAAGTGGAAGCAGCCCATAAACTGTTGACTCCAATTTTTTTGCACATTATTAAGTAAAAATTGTTTCACTAACATGGCTTCTTCTGAAGATTTCAACCATTACCTCTGAATGTTGCGCAAAAAGTTGCCCAAAGAGACTCCTTAAATAATTAAACATATAACGGTCTAAAACCTGAAAACGTTGCCATACAACACAAAAACCTTAAAACACAAATTATGATTGAAGAATTTAACTTGTGCTTTAAATCAGCGAAAGGAGTTTTATTATAATAAAATATTATATTCCTTCAACCAAAAACTAAGTCTATAACTTATGTATTTTAATAGGTTTAATTTTGATTTCTATATAAATTGCTGTTCGTCTACATGTGTTATGTACGCCCTCTGCTCGAATACACATGCCCAATTTGGGGACCACATCAACCACCTCAACGATGAAATTGAAACGTTACAAAAAATGCAAAAAATACTCCGTTGCAAAAAATACAAAAAATCCGTGGCAAAAATCCTTCTAGGAACCAAGTATGTCATTTACAAATCTGCCCTTGCAGCTCTACAAATCCCGACCCTTAAAGAACACAAGTACCATCTGATGTGTAAGTTTGGACACTCCGTGCCTTTGAATGAGAATCACCGTTCCTTACTACCCCCCGCCTCTGCAGTCAATAGAAACACACGCCAAAAGAACAAGCTTCAACCAGCGCACTGCAGGACAAACCGTTTCAGTAATTTATTCCTTCCTTTCTTCACTAGCGTGATAAATCATAATTTGTCTTTATTATATAGTAAAAGATGGCGCATTTTGTGCCAAATGATGGCGTAAAGATAGCACAAATTAGCTGCAGCACTCGCCGGAACTACGATAGCTTCTTTTATTAAATGATTCTGATGCTTAGAATTGTTTTTTTTTTAAGTTATGTTTTACCTTGACAGACGCAGATTGTTTCTTCTTAATAATAGCTATCTCCCCCTTTAACTCATCAATCTCCCTTTTCTTTGAGTCAAGTTCAAGAGTTTTTTCTGCCAATTTAACTGCAAGAATTTGAGTTTCTCCCAGCCTTTTCGAAGTTTCTTCTTCAAGCTGATTCTTATAAGATACTAAATCCTTTTCTAAACAATGGACTTTTTCCACTATAGCATCATGTTCAGAAACCAGCTGTTGAACCTTAAAATAAGGTAAGGTGGTTAATAAGAGAGTTGGTAAGACAAAGGCACATAAAAGTCATATTTTTCAAAACATAGGCCACAATCTTAGACAAAAATTGAGAAGAAATCAACCAACATAAAAAAAAATATTTATTTAAAACAGATTTAAAAACAAAATTTAACAGCTTACAAACATTGATGTTTCAAAAAATTTAAAAACAAAATTTAATTTTATAGCAATAAGTATAAGTTTCCTAAATTTAAAAAGATAAAAAAAACATTCAATCTAAATTCAAAAACAAAATCAACATAGGCCACAATCTTAGATAAAAATTGAGAAGAAATCAACCAACATAAAAAAAATATTTATTTAAAACAGATTTAAAAACAAAATTTAACAGCTTACAAACATTGATGCTTCAAAAAATTTAAAAACAAAATTTAATTTTATAGCAATAAGTATAAGTTTCCTAAATTTAAAAAGATAAAAAAACATTCAATCTAAATTCAAAAACAAAATCAACCAGGATCCAAATTTATTTGACTCCGTGAAGAAAGCATTACAGCAACAAAAACACACATTTATTAATATGTACAAATAACACATGCATTTAAAGAAGAGAGAGAGAGAGAGAGAGAGAGAGAGAGAGAGAGAGAGAGAGAGAGAGAGAGAGAGAGAGAGAGAGAGAGAGAGAGAGAGAGAGAGAGAGAGAGAGAGAGAGAGAGAGAGAGAGAGAGAGAGAGAGAGAGAGAGAGAGAGAGAGAGATAGAGAGAGAGAGAGAGAGAGAGAGAGAGAGAGAGAGAGAGAGAGAGAGAGAGAGAGAGAGAGAAAAGGAATAATCGGGTTATCAAACCTGGGGGTATCAAAAGTGATTATGAACCCTTGAAAGATAAAAAATTATACGATTTAACAAGCGTTTTTACACTTTCCACGAGTCATAAAATCGAATTTTTATGTTTTGACAGAAAAAAATCCTTACATTTAATCTCAAGGGTAGACACAAAGCCCAAGAAGTAATTACACTCATTTACATGGTAAGCACAATCAAATTGTATTCCTTTTTGGACGCAAAATTATGAATTATTTTGGGATTATGTAACTGCCACAGAAAAGTCTAGCAAAAAAATTACAAAGCTTTGTATCAAGAATTCGACCATTGACATTAGAATTCAAAACACAACATTTTCTATTTATTCTTAGGTTACAAGGTAAAAATAAAGCAGTGTTCTGATCAATTCTGCATTTAAAAGTCTCGATGTTGCGCGGGGGGGGGGGTCCTCTGAGTTTGATCATTATTAAATCACACCCCATAGTGAAAATGTAAATATGGTTTCCTCAAAACTTTAATTTTATTAAATTTACCCCCCTCCCCCGCCCCTCGACCTGTTTGCACGCGTGCAGCTGTTCATAAAATTAGCAAACAAGTGTGAATGACCACAAACATGTCGGCCAAAATGGAATTTTCTCTTAAAACTACTGTTTTCAGTACAGTTCTAATTTAGGAGAAAAAGAAATAAATACCCTAATATAAATCACCACGCACCAGAAAAATAAAACATAATATTGAGAACTGATTAAAATCCTGTATATTCAAGCTTCTGAATCTATTCAATCGGGTTAATTGAGTTAGTGAAGTGGCAAAGTTAATCCCAGGATTCCTCCCAAATACAATATTGCTCACCAACGTTTAGCATTAACTAAAAAACGATATACTTACAAACCTTTTTTTTAATTTATTCTAAAGCTACACTTTACGCTGCATCCTTACATAATCAACTATGACAACTAGGTATTTTTCATATGGCTTAAATAAATAAGATAAACAGTCTTTCAAAATTCTATCATCTGATTAGCCTATCTTATTTAGATAGGCTAATCAGATATAGCCTACACAGATATATCATCTGTGTATCATATCATATCATATCATCTGTGTATCTAGTATCATATCAGATGGTATATGATAATCTAGATATAGGCTAATCAGATAATAGCCTATATTTTATTGTGCTTTTGTGACAAACAACACAATTTTTGATAAACATTAGTGTTGTTTTCGTTTTGTGTGTCTGTGTGGCATTTTATTGTGCTTTTGTGACAAACAACACAATTTTTGATAAACATTAGTGTTGTTTTATTTTGTGTGTCTGTGTGGCATTTTATTGTTCTTTTGTGAGAAACAACACAATTTTTGATAAACATTAGTGTTGTTTTCTTTTTGTTTGTATGTGTGGAATTTTATTTTGCTTTTGTGACAAACAACACAATTTTTGATAAACATTAGTGTTGTTTTCTTTTGTGTGTCTGTGTGGCATTTTATTGTGCTTTTGTGAGAAACAACACAATTTTTGATAAACATTAGTGTTGTTTTCTTTTGTGTGTCTGTGTGGCATTTTATTGTGCTTTTGTGACAAACAACACAATTTTTGATAAACATTAGTGTTGTTTTCTTTTTGTGTGTCTGTGTGGCATTTTATTGTGCTTTTGTGACAAACAACACAATTTTTTATAAAAATTAGTGTTGTTTTCTTTTTGTGTGTATGTGTGGCTATTTATTGTGCTTTTGTGACAAACAAAACAATTTTTTATAAACATTAGTGTTGTTTTCTTTTTGTGGGAATGTGTGGCAGTTTATTGTGGTTTTGTGAGAAAAAAAAAAATTTTTGATAAACATTAGTGTTGTTTTCTTTTTGTGTGTATGTGTGGCATTTTATTGTGCTTTTGTGACAAACAAAACAATTTTTGATAAACATTAGTGTTGTTTTATTTTTGTGTGTATGTGTGGCATTTTATTGTGCTTTTGTGACAAACAACACAATTTTTGATAAACATTAGTGTTGTTTTCTTTTTTTGTGTCTGTTTGGCATTTTATTGTGCTTTTGTGACAAACAACACAATTTTTGATAAACATTAGTGTTGTTTTCTTTTGTGTGTCTGTGTGGCATTTTATTGTGCTTTTGTGACAAACAACACAATTTTTGATAAACATTAGTGTTGTTTTCTTTTGTGTGTTTCGTAACCAATCGTCATAACTGACCCGGGTTACTTTTCATCTGCAATAAGAAATAAAAATCACTGGCAGCTAATACGCTTGAAGATGAAAAATATACAAAGTCGGAGCGATTTTCCCCAATTCAAGTGAAAATAACAGCAAAAACTTAAAAATGAGCCATATTGTACCATAAAGGTAAAGGTATACTAAAGAAAACTGACCTGTTTCAGTATATGCTTGAATTATGCAGGCCTATCTTTGTTTTGACAATATTTTTGAAGAAACTAAATTTCAGCTTGGGGGGGGGGGCAAACCGAGATCTGGGAGGGACAGTCCCCCCGTGCCCCATATGAAATTACGCCCCTGAAGACGTCTGGATAACACTTATAAAATGGAGAAATAGCGCCTACCAAAAGCTGATTCAATTGAAGAGTCCATGGAGCCTAGGAATAAAGGCCATGATAACTTAGAATGTGACCTCTTATGCCTTCTAAAAAAAGCGTAGGCCCAGACATCATATTGGAAGCTAAACAATGAGCGTGCTAAGAAGAATGTCCCAATCCAATCGAAAGTGACGTCTGGGACATAAAAAATTCAAGTCTTACTGTTTGATTCTCATCTCCAGGCTGGATTTAATTAAAACTCTTCGGCCTAGATAAATCTTTATATATAAAATGTTATACTATTTCTTTTTCATTGGTTCGGCCACATCCCAACGGTCCCCCGGCCGCTTCTTTGTTGCTGATGCATGACATCTTCCTTTTTTATTGTCCGAAATTAGCAAAGGAAGATTTTGCGAACGACATCGCTGGTGGACTCACTTCATATTGAGCCAGATTCTTTAGTGAATTTTCCAACTTTTTTATGAACCATCCTCCAACTTTAATAATATCTTTGCACTATGACAAGAGTAAAAAAAAAGAAAGAGGGAAAGCCATTTCCCTAAAAAAAAAGAAAGAAAGAGGAAAAAGGAAAATAATCAAAAAAAAAAGAAAAAGAAAAAAAAAGAGAAATACCTTTCCCTCAGTGACTGTTAAAGAAGATCGTAATTCAACATTTGTCTCGGTGAGTTTTTCTGAGAATGCCAAAGCCTCCGCTTCTCTATCACCGGATACTGCTAGTTCTTCTCGAAGATGTTGGTTTATTTCATTTAAACTCTTTATATCGGCTTCCAAATTATTGGCCCGCTCTTTCTCTTTTTCCAGTTGCAGCTTAACTGACTCCATTCTTTGTAGCTCGTTTCTCAAACCGGAATTTTTCAAATTTATTTGAGTAATTTCCTCATTCAGGCTGACTATTATGTTAGTAAGTCTTTGGCATTCGTCCTTCGCATTTTCTACCTATTAAAAGTCCTAGATTGTTATTGAGTTTAGGGGAAGTAGGTCTTGACTGAACTTGTTAATATTTGAGAAAACTGAAATTCTTAGTTCTATTTTCATGATAGACGGTGAGATTTTGGCGACACCTTTAAATTTCCTTAGATCGGGGGAAATAAATTGGTGTTAAGGTGGTGTTAAGTTACGATGGTCAGTGTATATACCAAAAAAACAAAAAAGGCAAATTAAAATACAAGAAATCTTCCGAAAATATACACAATATCTTAAAATTACGAGGACAAAACATGAGAAAAACTCGAAAAGGACAAACCAAATATGAAATGAAACAAAAAATTTCACGGGAAACAGAAACACCTTTTTATATTGGGATAACATGCAGCTAAAAAATGTTTAAAGAATAAGAATATAAATCTCTGAAAAGGATTAGTATGATATAACCCACGGCAACTATAATTGTCCAGTAAGGTTTTTAAACACGGGTGCTTTGGAAAGTTGAGGATGTTCCCCAGAGAAACTGTCCAAGTATAGTTCTAGATACTTATTTGCATAACTGTAAACAAAACGGAAAATTTGGTTTGGTCTCGCTATCTGGGGCTGTAATGGCGGAAAGAGTTCAATGATTAGGTCAAATTCCACGGATAAAAAATGGTGGATTCCTAAAAATCATATTACTTCCAACTCAGACCACAATGAGAAATTTTGAGTATCATAGGCAGCGCAATCGCGCTGCCTAAGTAAAGAACGATGTTGGCACAATGTATTATTTTTTTTCATACCAGGACACTTCGTATCGAAGGAGTTATCGTAGAAACTTCGAAATGGGCTCATTTGATTGGAAATCAGAATGGCTTGTGCCCTTTTTAATAGTCGAAAGTGATTGGAAGACAACTAACACCCCTTCCACGCCCACCATTTCCCCAAAAACATCCAATCAAAATTTTGAGATAGCCATTTTGTTCAACGTAGTTGATTTCCAAATAGAAATTATGTATTTGAGGAGGAGACTCCCCCACAACCCTCAGGGCAAGGGTTTTAAATTATGCCCATGGGGCATATAAGAACGATGTTGGCACAATGTATTATTTTTTTTTTGCCTTTAGACCAGGGCACTTCATATCGAAGAAGTTGTCATAAAAACTACGAAAAGGGCTCATTCAATTGGAAATTGGAGTGGCTTGTGCCCTTTTCAATAGTATAAAGTGATTGGAAGGCAACTAACCTCCCTTCCACACCCACTATTTCCTGAAACACATCCAATCAAAATTTTGAGATAGACATTTTGTTCAACGTAGTTGATTTTCACACAGAAATTATGTTTTTGAAGAGAACACCCCCCCAAAGCCCTCAGGGCAAGGGTTGAAAGTTATGCCCTGGGGGCATATAATGTTTCTATAGAAAGTTTTGTCGTAGAAACTTCAAAAAAGGCTCATTCAATTGGAAATTCAAAGGGCCAGTGCCCTTTTTCATAGTTGTAAGTGATTGGAGGACAACTACCCCCCTCCCCCATCACGCCCACATTTTCCCCAAACACAGCCAATCAAATTTTTGGATAGCCATTTTTTTCAACGTGGTTGAAAGTTCTAGAAATTAGGTCTTTGAGGATGACAGCCCCCCCCCCAGCCCTCAGGGCAGGGGTTGTAAGTTATGCCCTGGGGGCATATAAGGTTTTTATAGAACGCGTTGTCGTAGAAACTTCAAAAAGGGTTCGTTCGATCAGAATAGTGCCCTTTTTAATAGTCAAAAGTGATTGAAAGGCAACTAACACCCCTTCAACGCCCACCATTTCCCCAAACATATCCAATTAAAATTTTGAGACAGCCATTTTGCTCCACGCAGTTTAAAGTTCTGAAAATTATACTTTTGAGCAGGGCATCCCCCACAGTGTTCAGGGCAAGGGTTATAAATTATGCCCTGGGGGCATACAAGGTTTTTATTGAAATCTTTGACGTAGAAACTTGAAAAAGGGCTCATTCGATTGGAAATTCAAAGGGCTAGTGCCCTTTTTAATAGTCGAAAGTGATTTGAGGGAAACTAACCCCCTCTCACGCCCACCTTTTCCGAAAACATATCCAATCAAAATTTTTAGATAGCCATTTTCTTAAACGCAGTTGAAAGTTTAGGAAATTATGTTTTTGAGGATGACAACCCCCCCCCACTACCCTTAGGGAAAAGGTTGGAAGGTTTGCCCTTAGGGTATACAAGGTTTTATAGAAAGCGTTGTTATAGAAAATTCAAAAGAAGTTCATTCGATTGGAAATTGAATTGGGTAGTGCCCTTTCTCATAGTGGAAAGTGATTTGAAGGCAACTAGCACTCTTTCCACGCCCACCATTTCCCCAAACACATCCAATCAAAATTTTGAGATAGCCTTTTGCTCCACGCAGTTTAAAGTTCTTGAAATTATATCTTCGAACAAGACATTCCCCCCCCAGTTTTCAGGGCAATGGTTATAAGTTATGCCCTGGGGGCATATAAGGTTTTTATTGAACTCTTTGCCGTAGAAACTTGAAAAAGGGCTCCTTCGATTGGAAATTCAAAGGGCTAGTGCGCTTCTTGATAGTCGAAAGTGATTTGAGGGAAACTAACCCCCTCTCACACCCACCTTTTCCCAAAACACATCAAATCAAAATTTTTAGATAGCCTTTTTATTCAACGTAGTTGAAAGTTTTGGAAATTAGGTCTGTAAGAATGACATCCCCTCCCCTCCCCATAGCCCTCAGGGCAAGGGTTGTAAGTTGTGCCCTGGGGGCATAATGTTTTTCTAGAAAGGAATGTTGTAGAAACTTCAAAAACGGCTCACTCATGGAAATTAAAATGGCTAGTGCCCTTCTTAATAGTCAAAAAGGGCAATTAACCCCCATCTTACGCCCACCATTTCCCCAAACACATCCAATCAAAATTTTGAGATGTCCCTTTTATTCAACGTAGTTGAAAGTTCTGAAAATTAGGCCTTTTAGGATGATAACCCCCTCAGAGCCCTCAGTGCAAGGGTTGTAAGTTATGCCCTGGGGGCATATAAGGAGTATATAGAAAGTTGGTGTAGAAATTACAAAAGAGCTCTTTTGATTGGAAATTGAAATTACCCTTTTTCAATAGTCGAAATTGAGTGAAGAGTAATTAACACCCCTCTCAAGCCCACCATTTCTCCAAACACATTCAATCAAAGTTAAGAGATAGCCATTTTGTTCAACTTAGTTGAAAGTTCTGAAAAGTATGTATTTAAGGATGACAAACCCCCCAGAGCCCCCAGGCCAAAGGTTGTAAGTTATACATCGTTCTGTAAAGAACGATGTTGGCACAAGGTATTATTTTTTTTAGACCAGGGCACTTCGCATCGAAGGAGTTGTCGTAGAAACTTCGAAAAGGGCTCATTCGATTGGAAAGTTGAGGTACTTGTGCCTTTTTTAATAGTCGAAAGTGATTGGAAGGCCAATATCACCCCTTCTACGCCCACCATTTCCCCAAACACTTCCAATCAAAATTTTGAGATACCCATTTTGTTCAGCGTAGTTGATTTCCAGATAGAAATTATGTTTTTGAGGAGGATACTCCCCCACAACCCTCAGGGCAAGGGTTGTAAGTTAGCCCCTGAGGGCATATAAGATTTTTATAGAAAGCGCTATCGTAGAAACTTCAAAAAGAGCTCATTCGATTGGAAATTCAAAGGGATAGTGCCCTTTTTAATAGTGAAAGTGATTGGAGGGCAACAATCCCCCCATAGTTGAAAGTCCCTTTCAACGTCGTTGAAAGGTCCGAAAATTAGGTCTTTGAGGATGACACCCCCCCCCCACAGCCCTCAGGGCAAGTGTTTTAAGTTATGCCCTGGGGGCATATAAAGTTTTCATAGAAAGCGTTGTCGTAGAAACTTTAAAATGGGCTCATTCAATTGGAAATTGAAATGGCTAGTGCCCTTTTTAATAGTCGAAAGTGATTGGAAGGCAACTAACATCCTTTCGACGCCCACCATGTCCCCAAACACACCCAATCAAAATTTTGAGATAGTCATTTTGTACAGCGTAGTTGAAAGTTTTGGAAATTGTATCTTTGAGCAGGAAACACCCCCCACAGTCTTCAGGGCAAGGGTTATGTTATGCCCTGGGGGCATATAAGGTTTTTAATGAAAGCTTCGTCGTAGAAACTTCAATAAGGGCTCATTCGGTTGAAAATTCAAAGGGCTAGTGCTCTTTTTAATAGTCGAAAGTGACTGGAGGGCAACTAAACCCCCTCTCTCAAGCCCGCTTTTTCCCTAAACATATCCAATCAAATTTTGAGATAGCCATTTTTTTCAACGTGGTTGAAAGTTTTGGAAATTAGGTCTTTAAGGATGACAACTCCCGCCCCCCTTCCACAGCCTTCAGGGCAAGGGTTGTAAGTTATGCCCTGGGGGCATATAAGTTTTTTTCTTTTATAGAAAATGTTATCGTAGAAATTTCAAAAAGGGCTTATTCGATTGGAAATTGAAATAGCTAGTGCCCTTTTTAATAGTAAAAAATAATTGGAGGGCAACTAACCCCCCTCTCAAGCCCATTATTTCCCCAAACACATTCAATCAAAGTTTTGAGATTGCCATTTTTTTTCAACGTAGTTGAAAGTTCTGGAAACTAGGTCTCAGGATGACAACCCCTCCACGAGCCCTCAGGGCAAGGGTTGTAAGTTAGGCCCTGGGGGCATATGAGGTTTTTATAGAAGGAGTTGTCGTAGAAACTTTAAAAAGGGCTCATTCGATTGGAAATTGAAAAGGCTAGAGCCCTTTTTAATAGTCGAAGGTTATTAAAGAACAACCAACCCTCCTCTCACGCCCACCATTTCCCCAAACACATCCAATAAAATTTTGAGATATTGATTTTGTTCAACGTTAGTTGAAAATTTTAGAAATTAGGTCTTTGAGGATGACAACCCCTCCCCCCACAACTCTCAGGGCAAGGGTTGTAAGTTATGCCCTGGGGCATATATGGTTTTTATGGAAGTTTTGCCGTAGAAACTTCAAAAAGGACTCATTTGATTGGAAATTGAAAGGGCTAATGCCCTTTTTAATAGCCGAAACTGAACGAAAAGTAATTGACCCACCTCTCGAGCCCACCATTTTCCCAAACAAATTCAATCAAAGTTTTGAGATAGCCTTTTTGTTTAACGTAGTTTAAAGTTATGGAAATAATTTATTTGACGATGACAACCCCCGAGAGCCCCCAGGGCAAAGGTTGTAAGTTATGCCCTAGGGACATATAAAGTTTTTATAGATAGTGTTGTCGTAGAAACTTCATAACGGGCTCATTTAGTTGGAAATTGAGAGGGCTAGTGCCCTTTTTAATAGTCGAAAGTGATTGGAGGGTAATTAACCCCCCTCTCACGCTCACAATTTCTCCTAATACATCCAATCAAAATTTTTCATATAGTCATTTTGTTCAACGTAGTAGAAAGGTCGGAAAATTATGCCTTTGAGGATGAACCCCCCCCCCCCATAGCCCTCACGACAAGGGTAGTAAGTTATGCCTTCGGGGCATTTTACGTTTTTATAGAAATTTTTGTCGTAGGGCTCATTTGATTTGTTGTAGCGCTTCAAAGGACTCATTTGATTGGAAATTGAGAGGACTTGTGCCTTTTTTATTAGTCGAAAGTGATCAGAGGGCAAATGTCTCCCTTGTCTTTAAGGATATCTCTTATGTCTTTAAGGATAATAAATCCCCCCCCTAGTCCTCAGGGTAAGGGTTGTAAGTTTTGCCCTGGGGACCATATAGGGTTTTTATGGAAAGTGTGGTCATATAAATTTCAAAGGGGGCTCATTGGATTGGTAATTAGACGCTCTAGTGCCCTTTTTAAGAGTCAACGTGATTAGAGGGAAGCTACCCCCCCCCCCCACACACAAGTCATATTGTCCAGAAATGCGTATAATAGAAATTTTGAGATAGCCATTCTATTCAAAATAGTGTAAATATCATATAACAAGGCTTTGGGGGTTAAAACAAACCCCAGAGACTAGGGGCAAGGGTTATAAGTTATGCCCAGGGGGTATTAAAGGTTTTTATGGAAGAAATGGTTGTTTAACTTCAGAAGAGGTTCACTCTTTCTCCCTGAAAAAGACTATGTCAATATAAAACGAAAATAAATTAATCAAAAAAAACTTTTTGAAAAAATAAGTTTTTCAAAAAAAAGTAAAGAACTCCATTAAACCAAAAATGAACAAAGATAGAATCAAATAATCTACCAAGCATGCAACTACCACAAATCAGTATTAATAAATAGAACCCAAAACAAACACAAATTAAAATAAGTCAAACTCAAAACCAGCAGAAATTAATCTGAATAGGGTTCTATACCCTATGATTTCTAAAAACCATAATATAATTTGTGCTTTACTTAAAAAAATTCTTTGCAGTATTTTCACTTTTTTGACTTTATAAGCTAAAATATCAGTTAAGATTTTATGGAATAAATATTAGCATCAGTTTATCAATTGAACTAAGAATGCAAATTTTTTTCAGTAAATTCATTTGAATTTGTTTCAGTAAAGTACAAAATATATTCTGGCTCTTAAAAATCATAAGGTTTAGAAATACTCAGATTAATTTCTGCTCGTTTTGAGTTTGACTTATTTTAATTTCTGTTTGTTTTGGGTTTCATTTATTTATTAATACTGATTTGTGGTAGCTGTATGCTTGGTTGATTCTATTTTTGTTCATTTTTGGTTTAATGGAGTTCTTTACTTTTTTTTTGAAAAACTTATTTTGTGCAAAAAGTTTTTTTTGATTCATTTCACATACAAGGGCTGAGACCCTTTCATCCATATTGTATAACTGAAACTGAAAGTTATTTTACGGGACGAATTAGTTTCGGAGTTCAGGATGGATTAATTTTAAGAAAATGTCTTTTAGATTAAGGAGATTACTAAGATAAAAAACAAGTTCTCTTATTTCTTGTTTAAATAAAAAAACACCGGAATTTTTCAAATGAAAACACAGAAAACCATAAACACTTACAACTGACATAAAATATCTTTTGAGTAAGGGTGGCTAACATTACAAGTTTCCCACTCTCTACGCTAAATTTTTGTCAACGCTTAAGCGTTGGTATGGTACGTTTTTTAGCAAACAAATATAACCACTTGGCAACTGCAATCACTTAATTTACCGATTTGCAATCAAATATAATTAAAATTATATTTTTTTCTTAAAGCAAAAGCAATCAATACACGCTTCGATTCTGAAAGGATCAAAGACAACATTCTAGTAAAGATCCATGTCCTTCTCATGTATTATTTGCTCTGTGAAAAAACAGCAACAAAAAAGCTATTATTGAATTGCTCTTGTACTAGAATATTTTTGCTTAATATTTTAGGGGGAAAGACGAAATTTTAGCATTAAGAGTGGGGTGTAATATTCCAAGAGTGATTTGACCTTTTGACCTTTGACCTTTGGTTACTATATATATTTATAGAAATAATAGAAATTTTTTTATAATTTTTAAAATATATTTATAAAAAATATATTTATAGAAAAATTACTATATAATATAATAATAGAAATTTGACCTTTTATTGCTATATATATTGTTAGCAAATTGCTTTATTGTAGTTAGCAAAAAATATTTTATGTGACAATGCTGGGCAAGTATCATATATATATATATATATATATATATATATATATATATATATATATATATATATATATATATATATATATATATATATATATATATATATATATATATATATATATATATATATATATATATATATATATATATATATATATATATATATATATATATATATATATATATATATATATATATATATATATATATATATATATATATATATATATATATATATATATATATATATATATATATATATATATATATATATATATATATATATATATATATATATATATATATATATATATAGGAAGAATTAGCAACAGTACTAAGAGGATTAAAAAATAATAAGGCTCCAGGTGCTGATAGGTGGTAAATGATAGGTAATGTTCAAGGTAGTAAATGAGTTTTTTAAATAAGGTGGTTGAGATGTTAAGGATAAGTTACTGAAGATTATGATCATGATTTTTGAAAAATGGGAAGTATTTAGCGATTTTAGGAAAACTCTAATTAAACCACTTCATAAGAAATATGATAACAGTGAGTGTTGTGACTATACAGGTATTAGTTTGGTTTCTATAGGAAGCAAATTACTTAGTCTGATGATACTTTTCTGACTTGAAGATACTGCAGATAAATTTTAAGAGAAGAACAATGTGGTTTTAGCAAGGGTAGAAGATGCGTCGACTAAATTTTTACTCTTAAATTAATAAATGAAGAGTGCCTGGGTCATCCAACGCCTTTGGTCCTCAGTTTTACAGATTATGAGCAATTGGTCGACCCAGCTGAAATAAGGGCCTTAGCGATGGTCTTATCCATGCATGGCATACTAGATAAATACATTAAAGTGATTAGCGGTACGTAAAAGAATATCATTGCTTCAGTTAATTTAGGAAATAAGGTTAGTAGCTGGTTTCGTATTAATCAAGAGTAAAGCAGGGTTGCGTTCAATCTCCATTTATATGGATCATTTAGATGGACTTTGTCCTAAGGAGCACAGCAAAGGCAATGGGAGAACCCAGATTCAAATGAAGACGTAAAACTTTCCTACACTTAGATTGTGCTGATGATTTCAGCATTTCAAATGAAAATTTTAGCAAAATGGATCAACTTTTAGAGGTTTAGCGAGTTATGAATGCAAGTATAGGTTTGAAAATTAATGTCAATAAAACTAATTAACTAGAATAAGGAATAAGTGAAGGTGAAGAGGTCATGCTGAGTAATATGTTTTGCCTAAACCCCTCAATATATTTTTTTTCCTCCCTCAGTGGAGTCGATGTCCCTTGAGCTTTTACTTCACGATATATGGATGGTCTTTTCTGCGCTTCAGAAATGATCTATTTTTAATCTCTTATGCTCTTTAGCGATTTATTTTTTGTATGCCCCTTGTATCCCTGGCCATGGAGCCTTTCGAGGGGACTACATTGTGATTCCACATTGTGATACATTGTGATTCCACAATGTATTTGTTGGTGAATAAAATAATGAACTCTGAACTCAGGGAAGATTGATCAAGTGGACAGATTCACTTACCTAGATAGTATTATTTGTAAAGACTATTATTATTTGTTAATATTATTTGATTTATTAAAGTTATAAAAGTAAAAACATTTATATTTTTTTCAGTAAAGTGCAAATTATGTTCTGGCCTTTGGAAGGCATAGGTTTGAGCACAACTTATGTTAATTTCTGCTCGTTTTGAGTTTGAGTCGGTTATTTATTGTAATTTCTGTTCGTTTTTGGTTTCATTTATTTATCGATGCTGATTTGTGGTAGTTTCACGCTTGGTACATTATTTGATTTTATTTTTGTTCATTTTTGTTTAATGGAGGTCTTTATTTCTCTTCGAAAAACTTATTTTGTGAAAAATGTTTTTTTTAATTAATAGGAAGTAAGGAGTAAAGTACTTTTTGCTCATTTTTGTTTAATGGAGTTCTTTACTTTTCTTCGAAAAACTTATTTTGTGAAATTTTTTTTTTAATTAATAGGAAGTAAGGAGTAAAGTACTTCTTGTAATCAATATTTGAGAGATACAATTAAAAATTTGCAAATACTATACATTGTTAAATGACTCAAGCTGCATCGTATGCTTTGATAGGCAAATCTTAAAAATAGGGAAAGGTGTTTTAGTTTCTATGCTGTATTTTTTATATAGTCTATGACTTGGGCGTTTAAATTCATGAAGTTGCAGAGTTCTATATGGGGATGTAACCAAGAATGACCATTGGAGATGGGTTTGGGTAGTTGTAGGTCATTAACATAAAGGACATATCGTCTAAAAATATTAAAAATTTTTCCATCCGTTTCAAAATACTTAGGCCTTCCCTAAAAATATATATTACCTAAAAGCAAGGCCGTATCCAGAAGGGACCCCTCCCCCGAAAAAAAAATGTTTGTCCGACTCGTAAAAAAACGTAACAAAAATGAATATAAACAAATTTTGATGCGTTTTTATAAAGTTTTTTTTTTAGTAAAACCCTCCGACAAAAATTCTTTTGTAACCCCCCGCCCCCCAGAAAAAAATCCTGGATACAGCTCCGCCTAAAATTATATCCAGAAGAATGAAAAATTTCTCCCTCAATTTTAAAATTATTCCGCCTAGGTCTATTACATTTCATATTCAAAACTAAAATTTACTGGAATAAATATGTTTAACTATGAAGTCAATTGTCGATGAATTACAGGAAAGTGGTTTTCTCTCAAAAACTGTCGACGATGTGAGATGCGTTAAAGAGAGAGTATTGTTTATCATCATTAGATGGGCATAAACATACTAAAAAGGACATGCCCATTGACATAGCTTCAACTGAAACTGAAGATTATGCCTTCTTTCGATTGTCACTATGATTATTATTTCTTATTCAAAATTTTACTGACTCCCAAGCCAGTAGTCTTCAAACTAAATGTAAAAAAGCTTGAGGACATGCACAATAGCCTAGGGAGCTGTTTGCCTACTGGTCAAACCCTTTCATAAGAAGATTTGAAAGTTTAGTATGTTTTATGATAGTGATTCTCAGCCTCTAATAAAGTAAAAAGAAAAGTGACAAAATAAAGAAAAATAATCACAAATAAATTTAATTAAACATCCTCACTATCTTACTTGAGATCTCACTAATTTCAGTTCTTCGGTTCGCGCGCTCTCCTCTTCCTTAAGTGACTCGTAGTTTTGAAAGAGTAGCTTATATTGGGATAATTCATTTTGTTTGTATTGATTTTCAACTATTACCTTGGCTTGATGTTCAATCCGTTCCTCCTCTTAAAAAAAAAAAAATCTAGCTGATACATTTACAAACATTACAAGTAGAATTTTCTGATCCACAAGGCAAAAGCCGGTCGGATGACAGGCGGATAAAAGAGAAAAAAAGTCGTAGCACATACTCCTTAGCGACAACAAGGGGAAAAATAGCTTTCTCCCCCCCCAAAAAAAACATTATAAGCCCCCTTACCCCTCCCCCCTAAAAAGAAGAATAAAATTTCTAGCTGATACATTTACAAACATTACAAGTAGAATTTTCTGATCCACAAGGCAAAAGCCGGTCGGATGACAGGCGGATAAAAGAGAAAAAAAGTCGTAGCACATACTCCTTAGCGACAACAAGGGAAAAATAGCTCCCCCCCCCCCAAAAAAAAATTATAAGCCCCCTTACCCCTCCCCCCTAAAAAGAAGAATAAAATTTCTTGGAAGTTTCAAATGGACCCCCCCCCGGCAGTGAGACAAAACTGGTATATTTACTCACCTACGAATGAAATTTGTCCCCTTTTAATGAAACCCACTGTCTGTATGCAATCTCTAATAAACTACAATCTCTTACCTTCAAGGTTTGGGCATGAAAAAGAAGAAAATGCTTTCTCTTTTGGGGCCATTCGAAACCCAACTGATTCGGTTCAGATTGGAAAAGTCTCCATCTCCAGAGAAACTGTCACCTGTTCAGGCAACGGTTTCACAGAATCAGGTCACAGCTTTTAGATTAGTGATTTGCTGGGCGTTACTGAGACTTACCCATTATACAAAGTGAGAAAATTTTTACTGAGCTTAACCCATATCAAACCTATTCATGTTTTAGACAGGGTGTCGGATTATATGCAAAAAACAGAGAAAGAAAAAAGAGTAGTAGAAGAAGAAGAAAAAATAAAACCATGATTTGAATTACTTCATCTTTCATGGTCAAAATAAGAGTTTTGATGGAGAGTAACTATAATTAATAACATTCTAACAGTTAGAGCATATTTTTTTGCTAGTGTATGGAAACTACGTCAATTACAAACTTACCACAGGGTTAAGCCGCTTGAGCTAGAAATACTGGCAAACACACTTTTCCACGACATCCTGTTTAAAGCATATTGTTTGACGGCCTATCGAAAGTTTGAAAGATTTTCAGCCATTTTATATTCTCATCCTTGCTTAATTTGGATCGTTCACACTTTATTTTACTAACTTGTTGCCTATTTGGGAAACTAAATCTCGAAAGGCAGCGTTTCGTCCACTCAAAGGCCTAACTACACTAACTAGGTCACTCTTGCATCAGAGAGACTACGTTTAAAATCTATACATGAGCATGGCGTAACCAGATTAGTAGCGGCAACTACTGGGGTACCCCCCCCAAGATTTCAAAAATACTTTTCACAAGCATTTTCATTGAAAAATACCCTTTGTGTATTGCCATTGGAAAAACAGAAAACAAAAACAAAATTGCCCAATCTAGATTTTGGAAACTAAATTTTGCCCCCTCCCACTACAGTTTCATTAATTGAGGCCACTGAACTGAGGGGGATCTTGTACATAAAATAAAATGTGATTTTTTTTTTATTTTTCAGAGGCAACGCTGTAATGTTGCCTATAGTAAAGAGCCATAAGGCTTCAATGGTTTTTTTTTTTAGAGGTACTTCATATGGAATGGGTGGTCATATAAACTTAGGAAAAGCTCATTGGTTTGGAATTAGGAAGTTCAAGTGCCCTAGTTTTAAGAGTCAAAAGCAATCGAAGGGCAGTTAGCCCCCCTCCCAACGGTTTTCCCAAATGCATCCGATCAAAATTCTGAGATATCCGTTTTGTTCAAAATAGTTCACAGGCCAAAAACATTGCCTTAAAGGTTGACAAAACCCCTCACAGTCCCTGGGGCAAGTTGCCTATTGTAAGCATATAAGGTTTTTGTTTATGGAAGAGGTGGTCGTATAAGCTTTGTAGGAAGCTCATTCAATTGGAAATAGAAAATTCTAGTTCTCTTTCTAAAATCAAAAGGGATCGGAAAGCAAGCAGTCCCCCCGCCCACCACGTCCTTTTCCCCCAAATGGACCCGAACAAAATTTTTAGATATTTATTTTGTTCAACATAGTCCAAGGGTAACAGTCCCCTGGGGTTGACACCCCCCAAACCCCCAGCAAAAGGGCTGTAATTTATGCTAATTACCCGTTGTTAAAATATAAGGTTTTTATGAAAGAGAAAAACGTATAAATTTTGGAGGAGGCTCCTTCAATTGGAAATCGAAGGTTCTAGTTCCCTCTTTAAAAATCAAAAGTGATCGGAGGGCAACTAACCCCCCTCTCCAGGCCCTTTTTCCCTAAATACATTTGATGAAAATTTTGAGATAGCCATTTTGTTCAACAAAGTCCGAAGATCAAATAAGTATCCCTCTGGGGTTGACAAACCTCAGTCCAGCCACTGTTGCAAGGGCTGTATGCCCATTGTCAACATAGAAGGTCTTTTACCAATAAAAAGGCCATGTTTGATCCTGGATCTCGAAAAAAATTTAGAGCATTAAGGTGAAACTTTAAGGAAATGTTGAGAGGGATGTCCAACACAATCAAAACACATTTTGTCGTTGCTGGTTGTGAAAAGGAAATTTTAGTGATATCTTAGGAATGGTTGAGGGTATTAGGTTGAAACTTTCAAGATATATTGAGGGGAAGCTGAAGAAAGATTGTAGGGCAACCATCCTCTCTCCTCCGCCCTCCTCTTTGTCCCTTTTATGCCCCCCTTCTCTTTAAAAATCCTCAAAATTTTTTAACTATCCTTTTGTTCAAACTAGGCAAAAGGTGCAGTCGGTATGCTTCCAGGGATGCCATATCCTCCACAGCCCCAGGGCAAAGATTGTAAATTATATTGTTTACAATGAAGATTTATCATTAGGAAAAGGAGAAAGTTTGGACTCCGAAAAGGCCAAGTGTATTAAGGTGAAACTTTGGGGAATGTTGAGGGAAGTCTTAAAGTAAATTAAAAATGCCCTACGTACATCCAGTTTATCCAAAAGCGGATCTACGATATCTTAAGAACGGCAGAGGGTGCTAAGTTGAAACTCTCATAACATGTTGAGTGGGGATATTAAAGTGGCTGGAGGGCTGCCTGCCCCCCTCCCATGCTCTCTTTAGCTTCTTTCTCTCAAAAATATTCTATCAAAATTTTGAAATAGACAATGTTCAGAATAGTCTAAAGGTCAAATAATTATACTTGTGGGAATGATATGATCCTCCACAGCTTTGTAGAGGAATGCCAAAAACAATCAAAACACACTATGTGCTTGCTAGTTGTAAAAAGGAATTATCAGTAATATCGAAGGAACGGCTAAGGGTATTAAGTTGGAACTTACAGACTATGCTGAGGGGGATATTGAAGTCACTGGAGGACTATAAACCCCCCTTGCCCTTTTTAGATGCTCCTCCCCTCAACACTGATCAAAATTATGAAAAACAGATTTTATTCAAAACAGGCAAAATCCAGTAGCCATGCCTTCGGAGATTCAATGCCCTTAAAAGCCCCCCAGGCAAGGATTGCAAACTATATGTTTATCCTTTTTTAATTGCAGGATTTACCGTTGCAAAATAGGGAATGTTTGATTTTGATTGTGTTCAAAAAAGGGTAATGTGTATTATGGCAAAACTTAGGGGAATGTTAAGGGGCATGTTTAACTAAATCAAAAGATAATATGTGCATCCAGTCATAGGCAGTGCAATAGCACTGCCTAAGTAAAAATCGATGTTGGCACAATGTATTATTTATTTTGTTTCCATACCCGGGCACTTCGTATCGAAGGAGTTGCCGTAGAAACTTCGAAAAGGGCTCATTCGATTGGAAATTGGAGTGGCTAGTGCCATTTTTAATAGTCGAAAGTGATTGGAGGGCAACTAGCCCCCCCCCACGCCCATGATTCCCCCAAACACATCCAATCAGAATTTTGCGATAGCCTTTTTGTTCAGCGTAGTTGATTTCCAGATAGAAATTATTTTTTTGAGGAGGACACTCCCCCACAGCTTTCAGGGCAAGGGTTGTAAGTTATGCCCTGGGGGCATATAAGGTTTTTATAGAAGGCGTTGTCGTAGTAACTTCAAAAAAGGCTCATTCGATTGGAAATCAAAGGGCTAGTGCCCTTTTTAATTGTCAAAAGTAATTGGAGGGCAACTAACCCCCCTCTCACGCCCACCTTTTCCCCAAACAGATCCAATCAAAATTTTGAGATAGCCATTAAGTTCTGGAAATTAGGTCTTTGAGGATGACGACCCCCTAACAGCCCTTAGGGCATGGGTTGTAAGGTATGCCCTGGGGGCATATAAGGTTTTTATAGAACGCGTTATCGTAGAAACTTCAAAAAGGGCTCATTCAAATGGAAACTGAAATGGCTAGTGCCCTATTTAAGAGGCAAAAGTAGTTGGAAGGCAAATACCTCATCTTCCACATTTGCCAGTTCTCCAAACCAATCTAATCGAAAGTTGGCAATAACCATATATCTTCGCGGAGTTTAAAGTTCAGGAAATTATACATTTGAGCAGGAATCTCCCCCTAGGGAGTGTCCCCCAGTCATTTGACTGGAAATGCAAAGGGCTAGTGCCCTTTTTAATAGTCGAAAGTGATTTGAGGGCAACTAACCTCCCTCTGACGCCCACCTTTTCCCCAAACAAATCCAATCAAAATTTTTAGATAACCATTTTGTTTAACGCAGTTTAAAGTTCAGGAAATTATACCTTTGAGCAGGACACTCCCCCCACAGTCTTCAGTGCAAGGGTTATAATTTATGCCCTGGGGGCATATAAATTTTTATTGAAATATTTGTCGTAGAAACTTGAAAACGAGATCTTTCGATTGGAAATTAAAGGGTTAGTGCCCCTTTTAATAGTCGAAAGTGATTTGAGAGCAACTAACCCCACTCTCACGCCCACCTTTCCCCCAAACACATCCAATCAAAATTTTTAGATAGCCATTTTATTCAACGTAGTTGAAAGTTCTGGAAATTATGTATTTAAGGATGACAAACCCCCCGGAAAAATGTGTCGTAGAAACTTGAAAAAGAGATCTTTCGATTGGACATTAAAGGGCTAGTGCCCTTTTTAAAAGTCGAAAGTGATTTGAGGGCAACTAACCCCCCTCTCACGCCCATCTTTCTCCCAAACACATCCAATCAAAATTTTTAGATAGCCATTTTATTCAAAGTAGTTGAAAGTTCTGGAAAGTTATGTATTTAAGGATGACAAACCCCCCAGAGCCCCCAGGGTAAAGGTTTTAAGTTATGCCCTGGGGGCAGATAAGGTTTTTATAGTTTTGGGTTATTTTATTTACTTGCTATTGAAATTTTTGCTAATTAATTTAAATTCCTTTAGGATTTAATGATTTATTAACTACAAAGACTTGGACTAAGAGATTTAATTAACTCAGAGGATTGAACTTCTTGTGCATAGCAGCAGCATCTATTATGGATTCAGAATAATGCGGCACCTGCTCAAAAAAATAACCGGCAAAACAGATGGCGTGCAGTGTATTGAATGCAATAAATGGTCTTGTTTTAGCTGTGAATAAACTAAGTACTCAAATGATTTGAAGAAGACCTTTGTGTGTGTAATTTTTGCGCAAAAATATTCTCCAACAACCTGTATCCTGACTAAATTGAAGTCGAAAAATAACAGTCCAAAACAGCCAAATAACAACAAGAAGAACCATAATCAATTTCAAACGAATATTATTTTCCCGATTGAAAGTGTGTTGACAAAATCATCAGAGGCTCCTGTCGTAGCACCGAGACTTATGGCAGCTGTAGAAAATTTAACGGTGGAAAGAAAAGACTGATCAGCTTCTGAACTGAGTTGTCTCATATGTGACGGAACGACAAAAGATAGCCCCTTGTTTTATTGTCCTCAATACTTACACCGCATGCATGCAGCCTGAGCAGCAATTGATGTGGACATAGTTCTTGCCCTCGGGGCGATTCTTTCTTTTAACCTGTGAAAAGTGCTTAAACCAGGGTAATAATACCAGCTCAAAATGTCCCAATACTGATGTATCTATTCAATGCAGTAGCTTTGTTACCAGTCAAGCCACTCAAACTGAACAAGAGTATACTCAGTAACTTCATATAGATGAAGAGACTCATATAACTGATCTGAGCTCCAAGCGACGTGTTTGCAGATTTCACATGAGTGGAGGCTGCAAAAAGGCGAAGAATTGCACGTTTCTTCATCTTTGCATGGATTTTTTAAAGGTAGCTGCCATGACCAGTGTTGTCTTCTGCCACACAAATCTCTGTGCAAAAACTTTGCTCATAGATTTTATTTCACGAATTGTTGTCCTAATGTGCATCTCACTTTCCGCAGAACGGGGAGCGAAAACTGCACCTCTTTTGATGCAGGGCTGCCAAAGACGACCATACCCAGTCCCTCTTATGAGTTTGAATCTCATGTCGCCTGTCTTAAATCAGCCAATGCACATCCCTCCTCTATCATACCAACCACCCCCCCTCTTGAAACCCTGGAGAAACTGGCAAAAAAAAACTTTAGACGGCCTTCCGCCAATCCGTCCGGTCCAAACAACCAACAGGGCTAAAGAAATCAAAGATTCACCCACCATTCAAACCATGCTTTCCGAGTTTTTCAACTTTGAACCAATTCATTGTGCTGGCAAGCGAATTCGAGACCGCAGTGTAAAGTCCTTAATTCATCCCTATGCATTTCCGAAAATACTATTATCAAATGTCCAGTCACTTATGAAGAAAATGGAAGAGGTCGAACTATGTTTCAAAAATGAACTTATTGATATTGCTTGTATCTGTGAATCGTGGCTCGCGACTGAAGAGTATGTTGCATTTGATAGATACGATGCGTATTTAAGAGCAAGAATGACACTCGATGACATTCCAGTAGCACATGATAGTGGTGTTGGTATTATTTATCCACCAGCTATAAAAAACAGTGTCCTCAATTTCAGCAATATACCAAATAAACACGGTTTCAAGTCTTATGGTTGTGGTACAGGTCTAAGAGGCTACCTAACGAAGTGGTATGACTGGCAATATGTGTTGTTTACTATCCGCCCCGTAGCCCTTATCGTAAATGCCTTGTGAATTACTTACTGAATTGCACTGATAATGTGCGATCCTTGTATCCTAACGCTGGTATCATCATGACTGGCGACTTTAACAACTTGGATCCCAAATGGATAAGCAATCCACTGTCACTTAAGCAGATTGTTAATGTGCCAACAAGAGGTGGCCGTATGCTAGATCTCTCATCTTTATCAACCGTCTGGAATATTACAATACTCCAGTTACATTACCCCCATTGGGTATGAGTGACCACCTGTGTTTGGCTTGGGTACCTAATCCCAAATAGACAAAAAAATAGTGTGGTATACAGGCCCTACACACCGGAGCTAGTAAATCTCTACAAGAAGTGGCTCAAAAATCGTAACTGGCGTGATATCCTCTCATTGTCTGATGGTGACGAAATGGCACGTTTATTTTGTAAGGAACTGTTCGAAAAATACTCTAAAATTTTCCCACAAAAAAAAATATGTGAAATCGGGATCTTCGATATGATAAAATTGAGGAATGAATTGCATTTAACTGGGCCTGAGGAATATTTCAAAAGGTTAAGAAATACAATTGTGTACAAAATAAGATATTCACGCATGCATTAGGGTTCAAAAATAATAAGCAAGATATATCAATCTATCCCAAGGAAGTTCCACCGCACAGTTCAGAATATTATCGGCAAAAAAGTGACCAAAGTTGAAGTTAGAGATAATGATGGTAAACCCCTGCAAGCTTATGCGATTAATGAATTTTTTGCATCAATTGTTAAAATTCATCCACGACTATCAAAATTACCACTTAAGGACTCAGTTTCAAATACCCCTATCCTAGAGATTAGTTCAGTTTTTGCAACAATTGGTAAAATTCATCCACGACTATCAAAATTACCACTTAATGGCTCAGTTTCAAATATCCCTATCCTAGAGATTAGTTCAGTTTTTGCATCAATTGTTAAAATTCATCCACGACTATCAAAATTACCACTTAATGGCTCAGTTTCAAATATCCCTGTCCTAGAGATTAGTTCAGTTTGTGCATCAATTGGTAAAATTCATCCACGACTATCAAAATTATCACTTAATGGCTCAGTTTCAAATATCCCCATCCTAGAGATTAGTTCAGTTTTTGCATCAATTGGTAAAATTCATCCACGACTATCAAAATTACCACTTAATGGCTCAGTTTCAAATATCCCTATCCTAGAGATTAGTTCAGTTTTTGCATCAATGGTTAAAATTCATCCACGACTATCAAAATTACCACTTAATGGCTCAGTTTCAAATATCCCTGTCCTAGAGATTAGTTCAGTTTTTGCATCAATTGTTAAAATTCATCCACGACTATCAAAATTACCACTTAATGGCTCAGTTTCAAATATCCCAATCCTAGAGATTAGTTCAGTTTTTGCATCAATTGGTAAAATTCATCCACGACTATCAAAATTACCACTTAATGGCTCAGTTTCAAATATCCCTATCCTAGAGATTAGTTCAGTTTTTGCATCAATTGTTAAAATTCATCCACGACTATCAAAATTACCACTTAAGGACTCAGTTTCAAATATCCCTATCCTAGAGATTAGTTCAGTTTTTGCATCAATTGTTAAAATTCATCCACGACTATCAAAATTACCACTTAATGGCTCAGTTTCAAATATCCCTGTCCTAGAGATTAGTTCAGTTTTTGCATCAATTGGTAAAATTCATCCACGACTATCAAAATTATCACTTAATGGCTCAGTTTCAAATATCCCTATCCTAGAGATTAGTTCAGTTTTTGCATCAATTGGTAAAATTCATCCACGACTATCAAAAATACCCCTTAATGGCTCAGTTTCAAATATCCTTATCCTAGAGATTAGTTCAGTTGTTAAGAAGTTGAAGGCACTTGATCCTTGTAAATCTAGTTACCCAAGTGAGATACCAATAAAATTGATTATTGATTGTGCGGATCTTTTATTTACTCCTTTAACAGCAATTTTTAACTAGTGTTTTATTGATGGTGTTTTCCCTAGTATTTTTAAACAGGCGCATGTTACACCAATCCCCAAATGTAAGGTCCCTAAAGATATTACTGATAAGAGGCCGATTTCAAACCTGGCCGGATTTCGACCTGGGCATAGTACTGTTTATTATTTGGTTGCACTGTTGGATACCGTCCTTAAACATTTAGAAAAAATGGGGCTTATGTTGATGCATTATTTGCTGATATAGTTAAGGCTTTTGATAGTCTCGACCATAATGTAGTAGTGGAAGAAGCCAAGATTATGGGTGCCCGTTCATTTGTTGTACGTATGCTTGCGAGTTTTCTTTTTAAAAAGATCTCAGTGTGTCAAACTCCCTTATCATGAGCCATCTGGATTTTTAGAATTTTTTTACGGTTCGCCACAAGGGACTAAATTAGGCCACTTTCTTTTCTAATTGTTTTTAATCGTCTTTTAGCAACAGTTCGTGAGCGTTTTAAATTTGCTGATGATTTAACTGTCTTATTACTGCAACTAAGCCCTCACACTGCTGAACAGTCTGACCTGACGAGAATGTTTAATGACCTAAAAGCTGAATTAGGAACGGGTAGAACTGACGGTCAGCGAAACTAAGAGTTCTTATATGACTTTTTCCTTCCTAAAGGTCGACAGCCACTCCTATCTCATTTCCCTACGGCCGACAAAGAAAACTGTTAAAGTACTTGGAATACTTTTGGACGAAGATTTAATATGGAACTCGCACGTTGACTATCTGACTAAAAAAGGGGCCTCACTTTTACATTCATTTTCAAACCTGAAGAGATTTGGTATGCCAACTGAGGTTTTACAGTCTGTTTACTGCAGCTACATTAACGCTTCTCTTGAGAATGCATGTCCAGCTAGGCATTTGAGTTTGACGAAAGGTGAATCAGATAGAATTGAGATAATATAAAAAAAAACAGTAAAAAATATACTTGGACATAACCACTCAACATATGACGATTCACTAAACAGCTCAACTTGAATTCACTTGATAAGTCATTAACATGAGGTGACATATTGGTTTGAACTAAATTGTTTGAATTCCCCAGCTCATCGTGGTCTACTACCCAACCTCGATAGCTCCCCTACTGAAGGACGAGTCACTAGACTCTGATAAATAAAAAATTATTGTCCACAGTTCATGAGTTACCCAGCCTATAGTAGCAAAAGATATTGCAAATCATTTGTCCCTTATTTTACTCGGTATTCTAATAATATTACCTTGATAAATATTTAATGTTTGATGCAGTTTATTTCAGATATTTGCCTGTGAGTGCTTTTGAATGCACCAACCATTTATATATTTAATACTCTGATACATTATAAAGTTTATACTATAAACGTTCACTACTTTAACTGTGAAAATTGATTCTTGAAATTTATTAATTTTATGTTAATTTTTTTATTGAATCATTTTAAATTATTGACCTTGAAAACTTTAATTTATTGACTTGCTGCCTTAATATTATCGTGTTGCTATTTATTTATTTATTATTATTATTTTTTAATCCTTGTTTTGGGTCTCTTTTTTATGTCATGACATGCTCATGTCAGGTAGTGAATAAAATAAATTCTATTCTATAATTTGGAACTTCGAGTTCTTGTTGAGACGGTAGTTGAAAAAGGAAGAGAGAACAATCAGCCCCCGTACTCTTGCCGTTTAGATACTCCCCTTTGCAATGACAGAAATATTAAAAAAAACATTTTATTCAAAATATTCACAAGGTCTAATAGCTCTGTCGAATTAACCAATTTGTCCATTTTTAACATGCAGGATTTATATCTTTGGAAAAAAGGGAATGTTTAATCCTGGCTTCTTCCTAAAAAAGGGTGAAATTTCGGTGATTGTTGAGGGGTATGTTAAGCTAAATTAAAAAAAAACAAAAAAACACAAAACACTACTTGTATCCAATTTATCAAAAATGCATATATACAATATCTTAGGAAAGGGTTAGGGTATTAACTTGAAACTTTCAGGGCCATTACTACTACAACTGCGGTTGCAAATGCAACTGGCTGCGACTGCAGCAGTGGCTACTGCCGACTGCGACAACTAGCATCTGAGACTTCAACTGCTTTGAACTGGTACTAAATTTAATTGTGACTACTCTCAGGGACTGTTAGTGGATGTTGAATAAAATCAAAACACACTATGTTCATGCTGATTGTCAAAAGGACACATCAGTTATATCTCAGGAACGCCAGAGGACATTAAGTTGAAACTTTGAACAGTGCTTGAACCCTCAGGGAATGCTGAGGGAGATTTTAAACTATATCAATTGACACTATGTGCATCCAGATTATCAACAGAGAATATATGCAATATTTTAGGAGCGACTAAGGGTCAGAATATTCAATCAAAAGATAATATCTCTAGAGCGGCTAATGACATTTAGTTAAAACTTTTAGGGAATGTTAAGGGGATGCTGAAATAAATCAAAAGCCAATAATTAGAACTATTAAAAAAGAATTAGACATTTTATTTCTTACGCCAGAGACATGAAATACTGGTGAAATATTCACTATATTAACCAAACCAAATTTTTGGCAATCAAAAACAGATATAATTTAATTAAAAAAAACCTTTCTGAAAAATAAGTTTTTCAAAGAAAAGTAAAGATCAATATTAGATTGAGACTAAGAGAAACGAATACTATAGCTATTAAAACTCAAAACAACCAAAAATTACTATTAAAGAATAAATGGAATCCGAAACGGACAGAAATCAAAATGAACAATCATATCAAAAATAAAGGTGACAGATACTTAAAAAGAGATAAATTGATAAATCTTAAAAGTAGTAAGAATCAAGCTGAATGTTCATGTCAATCTTAAAACGAACAAAAATTACCCCAAACAGGAGTTTGGCTACTGCCCTTTTCCTCCTTTCCTAACCATAAAAGTCTAAACTTTCTACGTCATTTGCGCTTTACTGAAAACGAAATATGCTACAAATATTTTCTGTAATATTTACAACATTAAGAAAAAAAATAGAAATTGTAGTAAAATAAAATTTTGAATTGCTTATTTTCCAAGGATTATTATTTATTATACATTAAACACTTATTTTACTTTCATTAGTTCTTTCCCGTCATCTTGACTGTTATAGTGATTTAACATTTATTTTTCGTCAATGTTTTTTTAAAACAAAAGTATAGTGTTCAAGATACATATATTTTTTAATAAAACACAAGTAATGCAACAAGTTTATACTTTTACGGTTAGGGAAGGGTAAACAAAAAACACCTACTTGGAGTAATTTCAGTTCGTTTTGAGTATAGAGTTTGAATTATTAAAGGAATTTATGTCTTCTGGTATTGAGTTTAATATGGCTCTTTACTTTTCTTTGGAAAAATTCTTTTCGGAAAGTTTTTCTAAGTAATTCCAAGAAGCGAGGGTTACGGATGCAAATTCTTTTGTTTATTGTGTTTTTTTTTCAGGAAGTAATCGCATCAATCTAGGGCAGTGGCCTTAGAATACTGACAGAGGGCACATTCAAACGAACATCATATGTTCTAGTGTACATTTTAAGAAACCAAAATAGTACCAAAATAAATGGCAAAATTTTGTCCTTTTTGAACACAAAAATAAACATTTTCGACTGAATAGGGCAAAAAATGCTATCAAGCGAAAATTATAACATAAACAATTAACCCAGAACTGCTAAAAGACTGGTTATATATGTTAACAGTCCCATAATCCATCCCCCCGGGCGATCGCATATTTGTCCCTAAATGGACATGTTGTCATAATACTAACGGTTATAAGCTTTTACATAGTTCAGCACCGACTATAAGATGGGAAGTTTATTTGATCTACCATTATTAGGGGGAGGGGATTTCCTATAGTTATAAAAGTGCCTTTTTAGTCATGCACTTTCAAAACCTTCAATGACAGATACTACATATCAATATGGAGGGCAGGGGGTTACCTTCTAATCTTACCTTTGAAGGATTCTATTTTCATGAAGCTTGCAATATGCATGCCTTCTTGTTCCGGAAACGGTATCTTTAAAAAAAAATTTGTATTTTTTTTTAATATGATGAAAAATACTATGAAAAAACTGAACGTTTGCGCAATGAGCGGTTGATGAAGGCTGCAGCCTCCCGTATGTGCAGTAAAATTTGATGTTAAAAATTTGATATACAAAATTTGATGTGCTGCAAATAAATTTGATGTGCTGCATTTAAACCTAAGCGAGTCCTTTTTCCCAAAGTATGTTTATAAAGGATAGCTTAGAATATGATATTAAAAAGAAAAATTTATCTTTAAAAATGTTTTTCTTCAAGCAAAAGTAAAGAGGTCTACCACCTGCCTCCCTCCTGCTGTTTGCGCTTAAAATATCTTTTTATTTCATTTTAGGGCTTTAAGAGTTAATGCTCTGAACCAAGAACAATGTGATAATAATTCAGTTTTTATCACAGACTTCAAGAACAACAAGGATTATTTACTTGAATTTGCTTAAAAAAATGAAATAATTGGTTTAAATATTTTGGAAGGCAATTCAAAGATAAAATATTTCGAGTTACCACCTTGCTATATTTTCTGCATTCTAGAACACTTTCCGAAAAGAACTTGTCAGACTTTTGCGCATATACAGAATAATTTTTACATGTTTGAAATTTCATAGTCGCTCTTTAGTTTCATTCGTAAAAATGTGTTTTTTATTTAATCCAACATCAAAAAAGTGTAAAGCCAAAAGGTTTGTTTCAATTTTGTCTTTGTCAATTGTATTTTGCCTATTGTTTCCACGGTAAGATGCGTACACAGTAATTTGTTTCAGAAAAGGGATGGGTAAAACAAAAAAAAATAACACAAAAATGTGAAATATACATGCATTTTTAAGAAATGTCAAATATCACAGGATACCGGCCCAAGAGGCCCCCTTCCGATGTACGGCCTTCTCAAGGGGCAAATATAAGCAGAGGCAGAGATAAGACCCTAGAGGATTTTCAAGTTGAAGAAACAATTCCTAAACACGCCCTTCCAGCCCCTCTCTGACAGATTTTTGATTAATCTTTATTTAGGTTTCTGCTGGAAATTGTGTTTTTGACATTAAATGCTATGCACTCGAGATAAGAAATATGTAAATCACTGTAAGGACTGTAAATCCTGTAAAATATGTAAGGACTATAAAATGTACAACCTGTGGGGTTTTTTGTGTCACATGTAATATAATACACTATGCTATATAAAATCACAGCAGCAAATTAAAAAATAAGACGAAGAAACTCACCAGCCATCACAGTTTTATTTGCTTCAGCAGATTTATAATTTTTCAATAGTTCTTGCATTTCTTTTATTTTCGAATCAAAGTCATCTTTCTGCTCTTTGATGCGATGACTTAGCAGCTCAAGTCGGGACTTCATTTCCTATAATTTTATCTAATATTAAATTAGGCTCTAAATTTTTGATGTCCTGAAAAGCCCAGTGTTCATCACATTATATAAGTTCAGAATAGCCGAATAAAACCCAAAAAGCCCTAATGGATTCATTCTCAGGTTGCACATCAAGATAAAGAAGAAGAAGATACAAAAATACATCGAAATAAAGATAGCTCACATGCCCTGCATAACTGGTTAAGAAATCAAGCCATGTGTAGAGGCATTGCAAATGAATATGCCAATGCCCAGAAGACATTCCCAGTACCAGCAAAGTCTATTACACCTACTTTCCCCCAAACCCCTCCATGGAACTGTCAATTCCCATAATAAATACTAATTTCTCAAAGTGGACAAAAGAACTTACCCCTATTGCTTTCATCCAGAAAAAAAAATTGCTGAACTAAATACAATTACATATAATAACCATTTCCAAATTTTTGTTGATGGGTCCAAAATAAATGAGAAGGTGGCAAGTGGAGCTTTCCTCCCGCCCCCTAATATGGCAATGCGTGAGAGAATGTATGATAAGGTGTCTATAATGTCTGTAGAGTTAAATGCCATAACCATGGCATTAGAGCACCTCATGAATAACCAACTGTTGATTGCTAATTCACAAAATATTATAGTTTATTCTCACTATTTGTCAAACCTAGAGCTGCTATCTTCAACTTCTCCGTATAAGATGGATATAGACACTTTTCATTGTCTTAATATTATTAATAATCCTGCCTCAAGAGGCATAAGAACTTACCTTCAGTATGTTCCAAGCCACTCAGGTATAACTGGTAACCATCAGGCGGATGAAATTGCAAAAAATGCTATAAATATTGACCAGCCAAGTGGGAGACCAATCCCCATTAGAGATATTTACCACTGGAGATTATCCGAGGTACTGTTTAATAAGAATAATCCAATTCTATCTCCCTTCCCAATAAGTATTTTTCTAAAATTTATCATAGAATTCGGTCTGGCTCAAATGGGCTAAAGTTTCAGGCGTTTTCATATCAGTTCCCTAATTCAATTGACTCAGTTCCCTTCTCCCCTCTTTGCATTGGTATTGCAATATAAACAGATGAAACTATTGACCATTGCCTATTTGAATGTAATATGCTGACGTCTGCAGAGTATACCCTGCTTTGTAAACTGTTAAAGTGCTTCAAACACCACACAATCTCACTATCAGCTAAGAGTCTTAATGACTATAGATGCACACAGAGCACAGAAATCAAGGTTTATCTTCTTATATTTCAACTCCTAGATTCAAAAGATTTACTGAAAGAAATCTGAGCAGATTTAATATAAATAAGAAGCAACCAATTCAGTAGCTCTGTTCAGTTCACAGAGTAAAGCAAAAGGGCTGAATAGTCTCAACTAAAATGCCCCACCTGATGAAATAGAAGAAGAAGAATAAGCCCCCTTAATTAAGTTCAGTCAAATTCTAAAAGCATTTTCTAGGATAGTCAATGGCCATGTAAAGAAATTCGGTTATCATTACAAAACTCAAGATCTTTTCCAAGGATTAATTTTAAACAAGTTTTTATGTCGTTGACATAGCCTTAGATATTTCGTTTTATTATTGTTTGAATGGTTACATAACCTTGTCTTGTTAAATTATTTGAAGATAGCCATAAGAAAACTCAAAAAAGTGATTAAGGCAATTGAGAAACTCCTGTTAAGAAGCTGCTTCTAAATCTTCCATCTATTCATTTTCTTTCATTTGCAGATCTTTTTTAAGAAATTAATTAAAACAAAATTTCCCACGAAATCAGTTTTTCAAAAAAAAGTGAAGAACTCCATTAAACCAAAAATGAACAAAAATAGAATCAAATAATATACCAAGCGTAAAACTACCACAAATCACCATCAATAAATAAATGAAACCCAACACGAACAGAAATTACAATAAATAACCAAGTCAAACTCAAAACGAGAAAAACTTAAAATGAGTAGTGCTGACAACCCCCATGCCTTCTCAAGGCAGAACATAATTTGCACTTTACTGAAAAAAATTTAAATGTTTTCACTTTCATAACTTTAATATATAAAAAATTATTAAGATTTTAAGGAATAATTTACTTGTATTTTTTTTATAACATATATATTTTTACAGAACTCAATATGTTTGAAAGCAGCAGAATATGCTACTGTACTCGACAACGCATTTGTAGAATCGGATAATAAAAACAATATAATATAATAATATAGGATTATAATATCAATATCATATAATAATATCGGATTACGAAAATAATACGATTTGAGGTTTATGTTCCCTGTGCAACTTTTTCTATCACTCCATAGCTAATATTCCATCTACCAAATTTAATTTTGAAACTTGGTGTATAAGGTTATCGTGTACAGGGTTGTATAAATGTACTACGTAAACAATAGGTTGAAGATCATTTAAAAACGACAATTTTTGCAATTTTTTTCAGCAAGTTTAGAGTCTTTTCTAAGGAAAAGTATAAATAGTATCTTAATCTGTCTCGGTGAATGGAAAGTTTTGAGATTTATAAACCCAATGAAACAAGTATCTTGTCCTTTTGGTGCAAGATATAGCTATAGGTTTGTCGCAAAATCCCACGTTTCAGAAGGAAAGTTTACACTAGAAAAGAAAAAATAGGAAAGCCTTGTCAGTTACTGTTTCTAACCTCAACTTTAATAAAATATGAAGAGCAACACCAAAGATTAGAATGAGACGGAACATATACACCCAACTACCACCAAAAACCACCCAAAAGAACACGGAAAGAACATATCATAGTATGAATGAAGAAGTTACATCTAAAGAGTCAAAATCAAAATGGAATATAAAAAAGTCAGGCTTAAGGCAAAGAAAATCTAGGTGAGCCCAACACCCACAAACTTCACAAAAACTGCGACTCAGGGACAGGGGCGTCCTGAGGCTCATTTTACTAGAGGGGGGGGGCAATCTTCGTAAATTTTACAGATTTGCTACCTGATTTATGCCGAATTTTCTGCAGAAATCAAGAATTTTGCTAAATTTCAACCAATTTTGCAAAATTTCTGCCGAAATTTTCCGCTTCGGTGAAAATTTTACCGAATACCAAAAAGTTCTGGGGGGCACCCCTCTCCGCCCCTCATCGGGACGCCCCTGCTCAGGGAAAGAACTGAGCAATCCCAGCAACTCCAATACAAACATGCATGTTCCGCTTCACGTCTGTCGTGGAATTATAAAACCCAATAAATAAGTTTCATATGTGTGAAGCATCAATAAAACGGATATAATCAAGACTGCTATCTACAGATCTCTGCATCCATAAGTTTTTTTTGGATTACTTATTTGATAGTCTTATAGTCTTAAAGTATTTAACCAGTCCTGGGCCCATTTCATCTCATATAGAGCATTTGCATGTAGATAACTCACTCTAAATTCTCCCCAAATTTGATTGAGAACCGACAACCCAATTTGATAGAAGATGGATGACATAAATCCAGAAAGCCCCTCCCACCACAGACGTCATATCGGTTACAAATTACGAAAAGCACAACTTGAAACAGCTCTTACTTCCTGACATATTAAAAGGAGATCTGTAAACCATTTACAGATGTCGTAATCACAAGAACTTAAGCACCACTCCTTGTCACCACCCTCGCAAAGGTGGGATCAGGTCAACTCCATAAGGTAAACGTAAGACAGTAGCTCTTACTTAAGTCTAGTTTTTAGACAGTGTCTTACTTAATTGATCCTAAAATTTTTTCAGGCAGATGTTCTGATTATAAAAATTGGGACCCCCCTCCCACCCTCTGTAGAAATCGGTCATACCCAGAGATCTAAAAAGAAAACTAGAATACTTTTTTTATTTCTTATCGAGCTTGATTAAGGCCTGACCACCCCTTCCCACTTTATCTTGATCGAAAGAATTCAGGGATTTCCATCCCTTGTCTCTCCCAAAAAAGTTTGAATAAGGCCTTAGGTCCCAAAGGCATAACTGGGAAACTATCTTTTGCATCCCACCAAGTTCGGTTGAGACCACACAGCCTCTTCCGGTAAAAGTTATAATGACAAGCATTAAAATTACGACGTTTCAATGTCATTCATATTAAAGATTCTTTTTGTTAAGATAGATAAGATAATTATATTTGACATTTTTGCACCACTTGCTATGGAAACCCCTAAGGGCTCGTATAAGCACTATTCTAAAAGCACTATTTTATATTATTCTACATGGCAATAATACTCGATTCACTCATATCCAACAAGCCATCCTACTTATATAAAACACGCACATAATTACTATTCTTTTGCAAGGGAAAATCTTTTCGCTTTGGCCTTGAAAGTTACCAGATAGCTTGCATTTACTATTGCAACCGATACTATATCCCATACAAAGAGAGCAACAGTTGAGTTTTGTACTGTTTTGTTGAACATAAGGCAGCTTAATGTTCATTCATATAACTATCATTTTTAAATTGGATTATCGTCTTATCTTGTACCTTTAAATTTCAGGGGATTTTAACTACCTCTTAAACATCAAATGAATAATATATATTTATAATATATTTTTGCGCACAATCAAGTTTAATGTATGCATTATCTTTTCAAATGTGTTTTAATGTGTATAATATGTTAAATATGTTTTAATATATCTTAAATATGTTATTTTTGCACAAAATCAAGCTTAATAATCAAGCAGTTTTTCCATTTAATCATTTGAGTTTTATCCCTTCTTTAGCTACCTGCTCACACAAACTGGATCAGCTACTTACCCGATTTGCATCTCTTTCTTCTTTGAGTATAGCCTCAGACATTTTGAGCCTATTGTCCCTGGAAGAGAGCTCATCTTTAACAGTTGCAAGATCCCTTCTTACTGCCAGCAGTTCAGCACACTGAAAAAAAGTATTTTCGAATTAGATAAAGTATTTAACTGAAAAGCTGTAGATGATTACTTAGACCAGGCGTCGCCTGGAAGCGGAATTGGCGTAAGTGAAAAACACAAAATACCGAGATAAACACGGTGGAGTGTTTGCAACCTTGCAGAACATGCTTTGTTGGAGTAAAAAACAAGAAAAAATTACATGCTGAAAAGCATGGCATTATAAAGAGACAGTGAGAATTTCCAAGCAAAATAGCAAACAGTTTCGGCACAATAAATCCAAAACACTGTTACGTCAATTGGGTTTCAACAGTTGGTCAACTTGTCAGATACGTCAAAACCGGTTCAAGCCGGACATGCTTGAAACACCAGACATGCAACTTACGGTAAGACTGACCTATAAAGTGTGAGTACAAACTGAGCAAAACTTTTAAAGAAATTCAGATATAATATAGTAACAAATGGATACAGAAAAATGTTAAGAAATGGGCACACTAAAATGTCATAATTATGCCTTTCGTTTTTTCCCCTGCCTTGATGTAAGACAGCCTTCTCTTCGGGACAGCTCTCAACTCTAGCGTTTGTAGAACTGAGCGGTTTATTTGAAACATTTTTGACAGTTACACGACCCTTCCTTGAAACATGCCCTGGCAAGTTCCTTTTGAAGAATTATCGGTAGTAATTTGCATCGACATCGACGACTGTCATGAATCGCATAACAGGCCCTATATCTCTCATATTGACTTCTGGTAAGTTCATGACCCAAATGACAGGATTTGAACCTCGAGATTCTCAGCTACCCATACCTTCGAGATGCCTTTCCCCTTCAGTTTCTGAAAGGTTATCTCTGGAGCAATCTGAACAACTCTACAATGATCATCTGCAAAACGCTCTTTGTACCATACTCTTTTACAGAAATTTTGGCGGAATCCGAGCCATTTGAGCTTTGAGAAATGCACTGCCTGAAAATTCCTGGAATGCCTGGAAATTCAGAAAATGTGATGGCTGCAACTGAATGATCGCGTATGGATTTTGATACTTTGAGCAATTTTTTTACTAGGTCTGGAGGCGAGTACACTTCCGGGTTCTTAAGTGCCCTCTCAATAACACTGTCTATTGAATCTAATTCTTGAATAAGAGAGCTTCCTAGCTCACAATATTTCATAATAATTCTCTCAACCTGTGGATTTTTGAACAGGATGTTCTGCATTTTGTAGCTCATGGGAAAGTCTCTATTTTGCGGAACGCATGAACCTGACCATGCTATTAACTTCCTAACATCAGGAAATATCTGAAACATTTTATTGAGAATAGCTGCCAAAGCTTTTGCATTGTTTGTTTACGTTTTCTAAATATTTTCTTCTAAAAGGTACAGACGAACCCGCAGACACGTCACGAAGTCCTCTTTTAAAAGCCCATAACTGATACGTCATTTACGCTTCCAACATAATGAAAATAATGCAAGTTATGTCAAAACTGTTTCGACTCGTAGCATTTCAGGGGAGTGAAATACATTAAAACGGAGTCCAGATTCAGACAAAGCACAAAATTTCACAATAGATGGCACTGATAACTCAATTTCACTTAGAAGGGCCTAATACGCCAATTCCGCTTCCAGGCGACGTAGGCTTCCCACTATCCCAAAAAAATAATCGCTAGATAAGTAGTAAATAAATCCCTAAACTAAGTACCAACCGAAGTTTTATCTTCAGCTGCAAGGCCATATCCAGGAGGGGGGATAGGGGCTTGGAGCCTTCCCTTCCACCTGAAATGTTTGTCCGACTTATAAAAACGTAACAAAAATAAATATAAACAAATTTTTTATGCGATTTTTAGTTATTTTGTTGCCCTGGATACGTTCTTGTTCAGCTGTTTTTTTTTTTTTTAATATTGCTATTATTTTTTTTTTAATTTTGTTTGTTTTTCTTCTCCTTTTTTGGTCCTCCCAAAAAACTTCTTTTTACATTTAGAGATATTTAAATGCAACTTCTTGTTCTGCATTAACGCACCTGTTGTCACTAAGTTGCACAGCCAAAAAGAGCTTACTGATAAAAAGTGATTTACACTAATAAAAGATGGATTAAAGAGATAAAATCACTAATTCATGAAAGATCACTAAAGAGAAAGAATCACTAATTTACTAAAGAAGAAACGGAATCACTGAAGACGAAACAGAATCACTAAAGAGGAAACGGAATCACTAAAGAGGAAATAGAATCACTAAAGAGGAAACAGAATCACAAAAACTGGGGATAAATAACTACGAGCTCTAATCCTGGATACGTATAAGCCCATACATACTGGTTCTCAAAAATTCCGATAAAAGTTGCATCTGGGACACGAAATTCATATTTGACACAAACTTCGTATTTGCGTCACAATCAAATAGTTCATCCATCATATATGAAGTGAAAGCTACTAACTATATGCAATGAAACAACTATATTTTTTCCTGTTTATTTGTCAGTTAGAGCTACTATATCCTTTTACTATATTTAGTTGCATAGATTTGGATAATTGCAAATATTCTGCGTGAAAATCCACCCTCACACTGATGGCAATTTACACCCCTGTAATTGACCCCAAGCACCATTCTTAGTTCCTCTTCAAGTCTAAGGAAATCACAAAGAAAGAGAAAGAACGCGAATGAGCGATTTACTTCTATTTGACTGGCGTCCTTGCTCATTCTTTTGACTCGAGAAAAAAATCATGATTATGAAGAAAGAAAAAACAGATTTTTTGAAACGGTTGGATTCACTCGCAAGAAGAAGGCAAATATATTCTGCTGGAATGTTTTAATTAGTGATGGACGATATGTTGATTTTTTTTAATCTCAGTATGTCGATATTTTCACTTCTGACATACGACATATCAAAATACTGAAATCAATACATCAAAGCCGTTCTATCCTCCCAAAGGCGTTAATAGATCACTTCTGTTGTCATGAATATTGACAAACATATAACTAGAAGGATGGGGTCAGGTGAAACTGCAAAATGCACGCAAATTACATAAAAAACATTGGATAGAAATCATAATAATAAAAAAAACACAGGTTGAAGGGGGAGGGGATATCAAAGGTCTTCTTTCTGCGTGCAAGCTAAAGTGTATGGTATACTACTACTACTACTACAAACAACTCACCGCAGCACCAAGCCGCCTGAGGCCAATACAGCTACGCACGCTCCTCCTCCACCCCAATCTATTCAAAGCCTCCCTTTTTACAACCGCCCACGAAGTTCCCATTTCCTTTAAATCTTTCTTTATGACGTCCTCCCACCCCAGACGGGGGGACCTGCTTTCCCTTTAGCCCTAGACGGTTGGCCGAAAAGAAAAACCTTTGGCAATATGTCATCCTTCATCCGCACAACGTGCCCTAGCCATCTCAACCTTTCTTTCATTATAGCCCTAGAGAGCGGTATTGAACCACATTTTTTGCATACTATTGTTTGAAAAACGGTCAGTCAGCCGGGTACCCAGAACAATCCTTAAGCAATTTCTCTGGAAAACATCTAGCAAATCTTCATCCGCTTTTCGGAGCGTCCATGCTTCAGAGCCATATTTGACCACTGTCATCACTGTAGCTTCTAATATTCTAATCTTGGTTTGCAGACTTATCGTTCTATTCTTCTAGACTTTTTTTAACTGTGAAAAAACACCCTTAGCCTTGGCTATTCTACTTTTAACATCTTTTCTGCTCCCACCATATTTACTAATAGTGCTACCAAGGTAAGTTAAGCTGCCCAAGAGATCAATCTTTTCATTACCCAACTTCACCTTTTCATCTTCACTTATTCCTAGCCTTAGTGACTTAGTCTTCCTAACATTAGTTTTCAAACCAATTCTAGCACCCTGAACTCACAAAACCTCTAAAACTTCATTCATTTTGCTAACACTTTCATCTAGGATGCTTAAATCATCAGCATAATCCAAGTCCATGAGACTTTTTCCTCCCCATTTGATTCCGTGGTCTCCCATTGCCTTTCCCGTGCTCCTTAAAACAAAGTCCATCAAAATAATCCATATAAAGGGGGATAGAACACAACCCTGCTTAACTCCTGATTTAATACAAAACCAGCTGCTAACCTCATTTCCTACCTTAACCGCAGCAGTGTTATTCTCGTACATAGCAATAATCACTATAATGTATTTGTCTGGTATACCGTACAAGGATAAAATCTTTACTAAAGCTCATCTATCAACAAAATCGAACGCTTGCTCATAATCTATAAAACTGGGTATACTGTTATACCCAACGCTACACCACGGGGGGGGGGGGGGCGCCTCCCTCACCCCCAATGGATCCGCCACAAGCAGATAGAAGCTTTAAACCTCTAAAATAGGGCTTTCTAATACGCTGAGTCTGACGGTGTGATTTTCATTAAGATTCTATGGCTTTCAGGGGTGTTTCCCAAATTTTTTGAAAATAAGGTAAATTTTCTCAGGCTCGTAACCTTTGATGGGTATAACTAAACTTAATGAAATTTATATATTTGAAATCAGCATAAAAATTCTATTCTTTTGATATATCTATTGGTATCAAAATTCCGTTTTTAGAGTTTCAGTTACTATTGAGCCGGGTCGCCCCTTACTTACAACGAACTGTTTGAAAGTTAGAAATGCAGCTAGTAATATTAGTGAAAATCCTTTATGTGTAAAAGAGAGGAGGGGGGCCTGCATAAGAATTATTTGAATGATAGATCATATGAAAATAAGAGAACTATAAAGAAAGTGGAGAAAGCATTAAAATGTGAATTAAGGACGTTTGAAGGGGAGGCCATGGATACAAATGCTGAAGATATGGAAGAGACAGCGAGAGGGCATAATAGTAAAATATTGTACGGGCATGCAAATAACTTGAGTGGGAACAGCAAATCTGGACTTTTACTGGTAAAAGATAGGAACAGGGCCACAATTAGTGAGACAGAAAGAACTAAAGAGAGACGGGAAGAACATTTTGAGAATATGTTAAACCGTGACAAAATTATTGGACAAAATATTGCATATCGAAACGTCAGTATCAAGCAGTTCGTGGTAACGAACTGTAAGTAAGGAGCGACCCGGCTCAATAGTAACCGAAACTCTAAAAAACAGAATTTTGATACCAATAGATACATCAAAAGGATCAATTATATGCTTATTTCAAATATATAAGTTTCATCAAATTTAGTCTTACCCATAAAAAAATACAGGCCTGAGAAAATTTGCCTTATTTTCAAAAAACGGAGGAAGCATCCTTTAAAAGTCATAGAACTTTAATGAAAATCACACCATCAGATTCAGTGTATCAGAGAACCCTACTATATAAGCTTCAAGCTTCGTGAATTGGCGGCACCAGGGAAACGCCCCTTAAAAGTCATAGAATCTTAATGAAAATCACATCATCAGATTTAGCGTATCAGAGAACCCTACTATAGAGATTTGAAGCTCCTATCTGCAAAAATGTGGAATTTTGTATTTTTGCCAGAAGAAAGATCACGGATTTTTTTAAGCCCTTTTTAAGCGATAAAAAATGGATGGCAACTAGGCCCCCTCCCACGCTCATTTTTTCCCAAAGTCACCCGATAAAAATTTTAAGATAGCCATTTTGTTCAGCTTACTCAAAAAATACAATAACTAAGTCTTTGAGGATGACTTAATCCCCCACAGTCCCCGGGGGAAGGTCTGCAAGGTATGAACATTGCCCAATGTTTACATATAGTCTTGGTTATTGGGAAGTATGCAGAAGTTTTTAGGGGGAATTTGTTCTGTTAGTTGGGGGGGGGTCGGGTGTGACGTGGGAGGATCTTTCCAGGGAGGAAGTTTTCATGGGGGAAGGGACAATGCTACGAAAGGGGCGCCGGATTTCCCAGCATTATTTAAAAAAAGAGATCAAAAATTAATTAAAAAAAACAATTTTTGCAACTGAAAGTATGGAGCAACATCAAAACTTAAAACGAACAGAAATTATTGCGTATATGATTGGGGTCGCTCCTTAGTCATTAACTCGCTCAAAAAAGACCTCGAGCTATTAACCTCCAGGTTAGTAGCTGGCTTCGTATTAAATCAGGAGTTAAGCAGGGTTGTGTTCTATTCCCAATTATATTGATCATTTTTATGGACTTTGTCCTAAGGAGCACAGCAAAGGCAATGGGAGAACACGGAATTATATCGGGAAGTAAGACTCTCCTAAATTTAGATTATCCTAATGATTTAAGCCTCCTGGATGAAAATAATAGCAAAATCAATGAACTATTGGAGGTTTTGCGAGTACAGGGGGGAAGAAAAGGTTTGAAAATTTATGTCAAGAAAACTAAGTACTTAAATTTCTACTGTGCTACTGTTTAATTGGCCATAACCTAAGGTATGAGGTTGTCTTGATCAAACCCGAGGTTTGAAAATTGATGTCAAGAAGACTAAGTACTTAAATTTCTACTGTGCTACTGTTAATTGGCCACAACCTCACGTATGAGGTTGTCTTAATCAAATCCGAGGTTTGAAGATTGATGTCAAGAAGACAAAGTACTTAAACTTCTTCTGTGCTACTGTTGATTGGCCATAGGCTCAGGTATGAGGTTATCTGAGTTTCTGAAAGTAGGCTGACTTTTTCCTTTTGAATCTTGACCACTTGGCTAATTTTGAGCAAATGAAGTGGGAGCTCAAGGATTCATTTTCAATTATTTATATTATAATTCTTATAACATTAATGTATCAAAGCACTATTACACTATATACTTTAGGACACTAAAGTTACACTTTCATTACACTAAAGTTTAATTTTGTTCCAATTCTTTAAGAATGACCCCTGAATCACAAAGGCCGTTTAATTAGAATGAATAGCTCTTTTGAAAGTACTAAAAAAAACTTTAGCGTTAAGACCTTAATGTTGCCCCTTACTTTCAGTTGAGAAAATAGTTTTTTTTATATATTTAATTTCAGATCGTTTTTTAATAATGCTGGAAATCCGGCGCCCCCTTCATGGAAAATTCCCTTCACCCATGAAAAATTCCTCCATGGAAAGGTCCTCGCACGTAACCCCGTACCCCCTCACCAGAAATAATCCCCCCTGAAAACGTATGTATACTTCCCAATAACAAATACTGTACGTAAACAATGGGCAAAGTTCATAACTTTCAGCTCATCCCCCGGGGACTGTGGGGGATTAAGTCATCGTGAAAGAAATAGTTATTAGGTTTTTCGACTATGCTTAACAAAATGGCTATAACAGAATTTTGATCGGGTGACTTTTGGAAACAAATGAGCGTGGGAGAGGGCCTAGTTACCCTCCAATTTTTGATCAATTAAAAAGGGCATTAGAAATTTTAATTTCTGTTCGAATTAGCCCTCAAGCGATATTCTAGGACCACTAGGTCGATACGATCACCTCTGTGAAAAGAAAAAACAAAAACTAAACAACAAACACACATCCGTGATCTTTTTTTCTGGCAAAAATGCAAAATTCCATATTTTTGCAAATATGAGCTTGAAACCTCTACAGCATGATTTTCTGATACGCTGAATCTGATGGTATGCTTTTCATTAAGATTCTATGACTTTTAAGGGGTGTTCTCCCAGTGGCGCCAGTTCACGAAAATTTAGGGGGAAGGGCAAGGATTTTTTTTTATTTTTTTTTTAAATGAAGTTAAAAAAAAAAACTGAGAAAAATACTTAAAACAGGGGGTAGCGGCGACTTCGCTGCTTGGCAAAATCGTCGACTAATCTATCCAAATCCAGTTTCTTTACCTCCTGCTTTTCAAAGGCCATTGTCATGAGATCACTGAGTTTGTTGTTTCCCGTCGTCGATCGGAGATGTCCTTCACACGCCCTAATGCCGAGAAGAATCGTTCATTGTTGGCAGTGGTCAAAGGCAACGTAGCAACTAGCTTCATCAGTTTCAGTACTGCGGAATAGGCAACAGGGAGGTCGGATAAGATTTCGATAGCTCAAAGAAGATCCATCTTTGAAATATCACTTTTTGACAGATGCAGCTTTGCAAGAGAAAGCTAAGATTCTATGGCATGGTCATCGATATCGAGAATCCCTTGATAATGACACATAAACCTTTTCACTTTCGAAAGTTCGAGAAAATCAGAATTTGAGGGTCGAAGGCAGATAAAGCGTCAAGCAGAGGTATATTTTGCATGAAACGTTGGTCCATCTCACTCGTGAAACGGTCTATTACCTCAAAGTACAGAAGTTTACCGGAGTCTGATTGAGCTGCCTGACTGGTATTGCATTTACCGGTTGTTGAGTTTGAAAGAAAGTTTTTGAGACGAATGGAAAAGGCTTGACTTCTCTTGCTTCGAGCACTGGTTTTAGATTGTGGAGATTTCGATTCCTGGATATCGTGTAAAGCCAAGAATTCGGGTATGTTTTTGCTTAAGTTGTTCCATTCTTATCATATTTTAGCTTTTGGAGTGTCTCATATGTCCCAGAAATCAGTGCAAGTGCCTTATAAATCAATAAGCTTTCGGATTCAAGTTGCTCTGATAAACAATTTAAATTGACTAATACTTTTGCCATTACGTGCAAAGTTGAGACAAAAGAGACAGAGTTGATTTTGTCTAGTAGTCCTTATGCCTCACACACTGCCTCGCCGTTGGAACTATCAGAGACTGTGACAAGCACAGCAACAATGCAATCAAATCTTGCCTTATCCTTCGAAATAGAGCAGACTGCGTAAAACCAGCGAGTCTGGACGGTCCTCTCAAGCTTCAAGACTTTTTGCCCGCTAATACGCTGGGATTTCACAAATAGCTCGTGTCGAGTATTGCTGCATGATATAAATGTGTAAAGTCTTTGCACCACAGAGAAAAATTCTGAAAGTTCGCTGATATTTTTTAGGCAGTCTGTCAAAACCAAGTTTGATCTGTAAACTGCATGAGGTACCTTCTCCCAAAACTTTGCTTGAACTCCGTTAAATTCCCCACTCATAGCGGATGAGCCGTCGTAACATTGGGCAATAGACCGCATCAAATCTACACCATACTTTTCTATAGTTTCACAAATCGAGGTGAATAAGCACTCGGCGTCTAATTTGTGCATGTGATAGCAGCCGATTGGTCGCTCCACTATTTTCCATTTGATATGTACCTGAGTAGGATCGCTAATTGTTCTTTTCTAGAAACATCTTTTGTCTCGTCGACAAGAATAGCAAAGTAATTAGCTGATTTTATTTCTAAAATAATGTCTTTGCACAAAGCATTTCCTATCAGTTTAACTGCTTCATTTTGGTACTGATGACTGCAATAGTGACCATATCGGCGCTGTAACTGGGCCTTCAGATTTTCGTTGCCTTTAGACATTTCCTCCATCAATTGAACCAAGTTACCCCAGTTTGCAAATGTTTCTGGTTCGTCATGACCCCTCAAAGCAAGACCCTAGCCGCCAAGAAAGCAAATAGCGCAAAAAATGTACTTCACATGATCTTTATTTTCCTGGACTTCTTGAGATCTGGATTGGAATAAGGCATTCGCTATAGATATCCAGGTATCAGTACTATTTGTCTTAAATTCCGTCCATGCTGACATACAATGCCTGTGGCTTTCAGAACCATCATGTTGCTTTAATAGAACAGAACTGTCTTTCCACTTGCAAAATCCTGATTCAATGAGAGCCCTTTTTCCAGCCCTTAGTTTTTCCAGCAGTAGAGTCCCCATAGAAAAATGGCGGTAAGCAAAACAAAACACGGAATTCAAGTTTTTTGAGTATCCAATCCGTTCATAAGTCTTATAGTAATTTGAACTGAATTTTCTACCGTTTGATTTGAAAGCCGGATATCTCTCAAGAAAAGGTTGAGCTGGTCTGTTGTGACACGTCATAGAGATATCTGAGAGAGTTTCTTGACTGCTGCTGCTACATGAACCCACAAGGGGTTCAGGGATGCAGACCAAACTTTCATGTTGACCTGAGTCAGTTATTATTCCGCTTGTTCCCGAAGGACTGTCACAGGTGAGGCAATTTATCTCCACTAACCCGACACTTTGAGCGCTGTCTCTATTGCCAGTTTCTTCATTTTTCTTCCGCATTTTAACCGTAAAAAAAAAAAAATCAAAGTTTGTTGTCGCTTTTTACTTATAGTTTGTTTACGAACTCTTCACAAGAAACAATAAAGAAATACTGACCAGCTGACGTTTAGTTTTGAATTAAGAAATCACATTTCCGGTCAAAGATTGGGTAATAAAATAGCGTAGAAACGCTCTTAGACGTTTCAGAACAAGATTGTCTTCTAATGGTAGAATAAGGGTGGTACAAGAGTGGGAAAGACGGGGCATTTCAAACCAAGGTCATCAAAAAGTAAAAGTGCTATTTAATAGCTATGCAAAACAATGCACAGGGGCGACAAATAAAAACGACCAGTTATCCAGTCTCGCTGGTTTAATATAGCGCATAACTGAGATAGAAAAACGCCTCTGTGTTTCCCCCTTTTTTTGAAAATAGAGCAAAGTTTCTCAGGCTCGTAACTTTTGATTGGTAAAACTATACTTGACGAAACTTGTATATTTGAAATCAACATAAAAATCCCATTCATTTGATGTATCTATCAGTATCAAAATTTCTTTTTTTTTTAGAGTTTCGGTTACTAATGAACGGGGTCGCTCCTTACTTGCAGTTCGTTACCACGAACTGCTTGATATTGACGTTTCGATATGCAATATATTGTCCAATATATCGATTAATAACCTTTATTACGAGGGGATGATAACTGACCGTCGCAGGTGTCCCTTCCTTCGTGCCTCCGTGCCTCCGGCACACCTTACACAGCGTGTTCCTGGAAGCAAAGGAACACAGTTTTATCTTTCGCTTATGGAAAGCGTACGGCGCGTTTTTTACGAAGGCAAACTTTCTCCTCTTGAGAGGTTATCTTTACTTGGTCGTGTTGTTTACTGCGTTCGACATTGGAGATCCTGGGTCCTAAAAAGTGGACATTATGCTTTGAACGAGAATTTTATTACCACAAGCCTTTACCATTGCCTAGAGATAAATATGCATTCCCTAGTGCTTCTCATTCAGCCAACTGTGTGAAGATTTTTTTAGGAATATGCGGTCTCAAACCAGCACTTACAGTACTTTAATAGACTTTTCCGTCCCCCGAGTTTTAAGTCGACGTCCGTAGAATGACAGTTTGTTGTATTTTAAAATTCAATCTTCAAATGAAGAGGTGTCATTGCCACAGGCTAAACAAGTTAAATTCAGCATGGTTGTGTATGTTAGTTTTGATTTTCCTTTGCCCGGGACGATAAAATCAAGCTCGAGCTAGGGCGAGCTCGTATTGAAAGCCAGCGAATAATGAAAGCCTTGATACCCAACGACGTACTTTCTGCTTTCGGTCACCAAGTACCGAATGTTCGTCTTTCTGTACTTCACGACAGTGACTCGGACGATGACTCAGAGGAATATACTCTGTCCGATAAGCAGGAAAAGGCTTCAGCGACTGACACTGAATCGGGCTCGGAAAGTGACGGCATCTTTGAAGATTTGCCAGTGATTGCTCACTGTGTGAAACACCAAGTTGAGAAAAATTGGGTTAGTGAGCCTGCGACGAACATGAAGAATTCTAGGTTTTGTCTTGTCAAGACTTCTTACGGCTCCATAACACCAATAAAAAAATCTACGCTGTTGTGGCTTCTGAGGGAAAGCTCTTAGAAGCTGAATAGTGACCGATTAAAACGGGTGATGGTCCAGGGCCGACGAGTAGGACTACGTGAGTCGCCACAAACCAATGCAGAGGTCGGTGTGAAATCGGAATTGCGTGTCGGTGAATGGTGCGTTTACAGACCGGTTGGCAGGGGAAAGAGAGTATTAATTGGGCGGGTCATACAGTTTGGCTACTTGTCTGGGCGAAGGTGCCACTCTGTTGACACGCAGAATATGGCGATGCCGTTCTCTGACGACATAGGAATTCTGTGTCAGTGGGTCCGGCTGAATGCTGATCTCACATTAACTGCCGCATTGGTAGACCAGGGTTACTGTGACTCCAGCCTGTATATGATGCATTCAGCAGAACCTGTTTCTATGGAAATCGGCACCAACATTGTCTTTGGCTTTGACTCAGACGTCTTCACAAAGCTGAATTCATTTATCCAGAAGAAAGGGTTCCACTTTTTTGATGTCTCGTCAGCATCGCAATCATCATGTTAAAAATGGCACCTAAACCCAAAACTGACCTCAAGACCATAACCACGACCATCGCCATGTTCTGTGTGTCAACAGAAGGAATTTTGTTTAACATTTTTCAGAGGTAGTTTTTGTTTTTTTTCCCTCCCCTCCTCCTCTCCACTCGGTGATATTTTAATACAAAAACATATAAATCTTACAACTTTATACATTATCATATCACCTAAACTTAAAAAAAAAAAAATATTATATATCAGTCAATGTATTAGTGGACATAAAGGCCCACTACCATTTAACTTTTTTCTTGCCAAATATCTATTATTCCCCCCGTTCCGGGGTGTCCTTCCCCCTCTAGGAGACGCTTTTCCGGTGACATTTTTACTTCAATTTCTTAAAATTCATATCCTTCAATTTTCACTAATACGAATTAGAATTTTAAAGGTGGTCTTCCAAAAGGCTTACTCTTACAACTTTAAAAATTTTTAACACAAAAAAAAACTATTTGCTCTCCCGTAGACTGGGCGTCCTCCGTCCACAAGAAACAACAACTATATATCAACAACTTGCAGTCCTCCCTTCTTCTTCTTTAGGTACATATCAGTTGTTTTCAGTCTTGGGGGTTCTTTTCCTTGCCAAATAAACGCGTAAATGATTTTTTCCAAGTTTTAAAAGATCGCTTTTGAAGGTGCTGAAATATTCGACTGATACCGAATAACAGGCAATTATTATTTAAGTGAATCTGGTTATTATACCCTGGCAACTTTTAAGCCTATCCATATCACTGATGATGATTTGATGTAATTTATTTCTAGAGCTCGTCCCCTAGAAAATTTTCCTTGCGGAGTACCCTAAGAGTCTTCTGGCAACCAGATATAAAGGTACGAAATATTTTTTACACCGACATTAATCTTAAAGAGAATTATAAAACAGTCATCTTTAATTAACATAGATCGCCTTATTTCGGGATTTGACAATAGTGGTCAAGATTGAATAAACCCTGATAAAAAAGGTATAATAAATAACTTCTTTGAAATTAATAAAACTTTCCTTCTCAGTACTTTTTTGTAAATAAAGTTTAATTCTTTTACTTACATAATATTATTTTAAATAATGATATAAACATAAGTTTGAGGAGTACTGTGGAGTATCTTCTTAGTGTAAATAAGATGTTTATTCAAACTCCCTCCCCTCTTTCAAGATGGACCTTCCGGTTCACCTACTTTGTTACGACTTATCTCTTCGGACAAGAGAGAGACGGGCGATGTGTACAGTTCTAAGAGCCTTTTTCAGAGTATTAGGTCTTACTTCTAAATCCACCTTCTTTACTATCATAAAATATAAATTCCGTATGAGTTTTCATTGTAACCCACCCTCTCCCGGGCATACGCTACACCTTTATCTGATTTATTAGCCTAAACTTTTAAGAGTATCTATTTATCTAGTCCACTAAACGACGGTATATAAGCTGCATAACTACCCCGGGTGAATTTTTTCGTGGATTGTCATTTATGGGGCAGGTTCCTCTAGTAGGTTTAGAAACCGCCAAATCCTTTAGGTTTTAATGCTATTACCCAGGTTAAGTAAGAGCGGACTAATAGGGTATCTAATCCTAGTCGTTTAACCACCTAAAAGGTACTTTAACCAAAAGATACATGATAAATACAGATTTCACCTTATACGCGCATTTGAAATCGTAGTTTCTTGTTGACTCGTAGAGCAATTTCACTTCTCCCGTATTTATGTTTTTGGTGGCTCGGTCATAGATTCTTCAACATAGGACTCCCCCCTAACATGCCAATTCTTATTACTACAGTTTCACTGTATATATTTAACCCTTGAACTAAGTAGAGGCCATAACCACCTAGTTTAAAAAGAATGGCAGCTAGTACCATGGAGCCGGTGACGGGTGCCTCCACATGGGCCCTAGGAAGTCAAATGTGAGTAAAATAAATGGGGAGCTTGACCAAGAATGACAGAATTACTAACAAAAAAATTGCGTTATTTCTAAAGTCACCCTAGAACTGCAAAATAGATGATGAGTAAATGCTTGTGTGAGTAACAATGATAAAGAGAAGGGGTAGAGAGGAGAGAAGTGTATAAAACAGAAAATAGTAAGAAGCAGGGAGCCGTTCCGGTTGGTAGCCTCAACCGAGAATTAAGATAGCTGTAGGGATTAAAGAGCATTCAAAAAACACGTAAAATCCGATAAATGACTGAGTAGTGAAAGTCAGACATAAAAGAATAAAGAGGATTAATAAAATAACTCTGTAAGTTAGAGGCAAATTTGGCTTAAGTCTGAAAACACCCCCGAGCTCAACGTCAGGACAAGAATTCCCCACCCTAAATGGAATTCCAATATCAATCTGAAATATGAGTGCTAAATATGCTAAACCTGAGGTAAAAAATCACTTACTCATTTAGAAATTGCACTTGATCTGAACCAGAAGATTCGCACTAAAGACACTATAACCGATAACGCCAAAGCTCCCTCACAGACTGTGACTCTAAGAAAAGTAAATACATTCATTATTTTTATATGATTTTAATATATGAGAAGTCTGAATAATAGAATAATGAGAAATTCTAGTATAAATAGAGTCACAAGAAAATGTTTGTTTCTTTAAAAAAAGATTAATAACCCTAAGAGAAGGGATAGGTAAATATTATGATTGACTGTGTAATTAAAAAAATAATATTAGTCTTGCAAACCAAATTTAGAGAAATCTCTCAGTCTTAAAAAGAGCAATGAACATCTTTAACTTCCAAACTTAATATTTTTATTAAACTACCTTTTGATATGCTAAGATTTATCGTTATTGTCTCTAGAATAATACTCCTCCTCACCCACCCGCTCGCCTTTATTATATACCTCGTCGTTCAGACTCTTCTAGTTTGTATCTCTTTAAAAAATATTTCTCTATGAATTTCGTTGATTCTTTTTTTGATTTTCCTAGGAGGAATCCTTGTAATATTTATTTACGTCTCCTCCCTGAGTGCTAATGAAAAATTTACTGTTAGATTGACCTCTTTCCTCTGAACCCTACCCAGAGCTATCATTTTTCTATTAATCCTGACTAAAATTGAGATACTGGTAAGCACTTCACTAGGGTACCAGCGCCCCACCGACTACATAGTCATCAACTTTAGTATCAGAAATCTCACTCTCCTCACCTATTCGCTTGTAGTAGTTTATTTATTTTTAGCTCTCTTGCTGGTTATCAATTTTTAAAATATGAATAAAAAGCCCCTCCGATCCATGATTTAAACCCGTTGGGGCTTGGGTACTAAAATGTTATCTTTACGTAAGACGCAACCTACCCTGAAAATTGTTAATTCTGCTCTGGTAGACCTGCCTGTACCAGCCAATATCTATATTTGATGAAACTTTGGGTCCCTACTGGGGCTCTGTCTAATCATTCAAATCGTCACTGGCCTCTTTCTAGCTATACATTACACTGCGAGAGTTGATCTAGCATTCTCTAGAGTAGCCCACATTTGTCGGGACGTTAATTATGGTTGGCTTTTTTGAACCATTCACGCCAATGGCGCCTCTTTTTTCTTTATTTGCATTTATTTTCATATTGGTCGAGGAATATATTATGGCTCGTTTCACTACTTTGAGACGTGAATAACTGGGATCGCCCTATTATTCCTAGTGATGGCCGCCGCCTTTTTAGGGTATGTCTTTCCATGAAGGCAGATATCCTTTTGAGGGGCTACTGTAATTACAAATCTGGTGTCGGCGGTCCCCTACATCGTGAATGATGTAGTTCAATGACTCTGAGGGGGGTTTGCCGTAGATAACCCCACTCTCACACGCTTCTTTAGTAGTAATCTAACTTATACTTTGCATAAAGCTATAGCAATTACCATACTATTCTATGTTCCTTCCATTGTTATTCTATGGGAACCTCTACACGTGATTAAACACGTCATGAAACTACGTGCTATTTGCTTATGTTCCGTTGGTACCATTCCAAACGAGTGGGGATTCCCCGCCTGTTCCTAAACATTGCAAAAAAGATAACAGTATGAACGGGGGATTCCCCGCACTTTTTTTTTCAACCAGAGTGGGTTTTTTTTCGAGCTGACACCTGTTTTTTAGGCAGCCAATCAGAGACAACCGAGATATTTACTCCTCTCTATCTCTCAGACAATTTTTTTTGTTGTTGCTAGCTCAGTTTCGTTGTGACAGTGAGAGTGTCAACACATGAAAAAATGTTCCATACATGTCCCCTATGTATGTACACACTGGGCAGCTGGTCATCATGAGAGAATTGCACAATGATTGACGAGTATGATGGAAGTGTAGATTATGCAACCCGTGTAAATTGCATAGAGGATATGCTGTACAAATTAAAGGTTGTAATTCCTGTCATGAAGAGGTGTGTGACTCTCATCCTAGAGGCCACCTATATTCCAATTGCCATTACGATAAATGTAATCAGTGGGACAATAAATATCCTGGTATGATTGGAAAGAATCCTAAGCGTGATTGTAGTTTATTGCTAAGAGATTGGTATCTTCGTGGTTTTAGATTGTTTCGGGAGAAGGAACCGCGTCAGTGATTCAACTTTTGTAACAACAAAAGAATTTTGTTTCTACGTCATCGTTGTGAAGACAATGACTACTATGATTATAAGCCCACTGATTTTTATTTGGCTGTGACGGAATGTGATTCGCCGCTTGAGGACACTATTTGTGACATTACTTCAATTAAACAAATTGAAACATGTGAATTCTATAGAATGAATGAGAATAGTATCATTGACTACAGAAAGAGGTATGACAAGACTGAAGCTACACTCTACCGTTGAAAATGTAACCCTGACATGACAGTAAATCAGGATCAGTATATTGTGAATGCGGATAATCTACCTGCATTAGCTGTCGTCGACTAATATTTTTTAGTAGATGAAATATAAGGATTAGAAAAGTCTTTTCATCATTTATATAAATTTTTATTAATAAACAATTTCACATACATTTTTAGAAAATTTTATTCGTAGGGCACTAAAATCAATATTAAATACGCTTGTTAGTATGTTTTCGACTAGAAAGTCTTTCAATCGAGGTAAGTCAACGTAGATGTCGAGAAACTGCTTGTAGGTGTAGCCACGACATCTGAACATGAAAAAGAGTAGTGCATGAAAGCCACATGTCTTAGTCGTTAAACCCTGTACTCTTCGTTGATTTTGAATAATGGTTTTCCCACTGCTTTCAATAAAGTTGCTGATATATGGTGTGTAGAATTTATACAATAGGCCAAGAGGATCAAAAAATTCAATATTCTTCGCTGTTTGAAAGATTCATAGCCAATGGCCGGTCTTCAAAGTTGATGGACTGCTATTAACAATGATTAGGGTATTGTTAACACTTGGAAAGTTTTCAATTAAGTCCGATGGTATGCAATAGGAATTGTACTGGGGCATGTATGGATCCATACTAAATACGTTGATTATTTGGTTTGTGTTCATGGTGCTAAGTCTAGTAGAACACTCCCGTCGGGAATGATTTCCCAATAGGTTTCAAATTGACTCAGTGATATTAGCGTGATACTCTCAGTCAAAGCATTGGCAAATGTACACTCTAAACGTACATTCCCTGTTCGTACTATGCTCATATCCTGGGGCCCCGACAAGTCCAAAAAAATTACACCATGGTTTTTTGAAAACATTGAATCGGTTATTCCATTTTCAAATAGTTGGAATTCATGATCTAGGGATTGCATGGTCAACTCGTACAGAGTTCTATAGGATTTTTTGTCAAATGACAAAAATCATACAGTGGAATACCATTCACTTTGCACACAAGAATAGATAGACCGAAAAAATTAAAATCATGGGGGGATTCAGTCCAGGATTCAACGGCACTGCCACCCTTCACAAAGGCCAAAGCCAATTTTGATGGGATTACCCCATTGATAAATGATGAATCGGTATAGCAACGAGAGCCGGTGGCAATGTGACGTTGATTGGTCATCGTATGGGGGACAAGAAGTTTAATGTTGTTGCCCTTGGCTCTTAGCTTTTCCACTGCCAATGCAACAGAGCTCATAACTTGTTGTTTTCGGACGTGGAGAATTGCCGATGTGATAATGACATTTGCATCGGGTGCTGCAGGAAGTGTTTTTCTCAAGATGAAATTCGATGGGGCCATCTGTAACTTTATGTCAATCGTGACATTAGGGGCTTGCCATTGGGATATATTGAATATCTCATGATTTAATTTTCCAACCAGATGATACTCTTGAGTCAATGTAGAAGTCAGCTCATCGCTGTCAACTATTCTTGATTGGTCTTCAGTGCCTTGTGTTGGCCCTCTCAAATGTTGGACCATTTGGGGCTTGATAAGCGTAAACTGTTCGTTGATCGTCTAGGAGGGTCAATAATGGCTCAGAATGACCTGTGCTAAATTAACACCTGCTTCACTTTGTTTTACCAGACTCTGTCTAATACAGTTTTCGTAGTAGAGAACATCGGCAGCAGTTGGAGTTTTATTATCTAACTTTATATTCACCGCAACATTTAAATCAATAAATTTTGATGACAAATCAATGAAATAGTCTTCATTGGAAAATATTTGAAAGTGTATATTTTCCGACAGGGGTTCTTGGGGATGAAATTGTTCATAGTAGCCATACTTGACACTAACATCAACATTATCAGCATTAAATAGATTTAATGAGGAACTGATTGATGGATATGCTTCCTTGTGGGGGAGATAAGTCATCTTAAAAGAAGAAATACTTCTTTGATCTAACAATCTTTTTCTTTTTCTTCTTCTGCTTATTGATCTTCCTTGTTTTATTCATCAAAGTCCTTGTTGATGTCCTTTGCTTCCCGCCTGGGTGAAAACTGATGAGTGAATGACGCGCACGCATCCTTTTCAATCCCTCCCCATCTTCTCGAGATTTCAGATGCTCACCAAGGGCTCTTGCTGAAGATCTAATATTTTTCTTAACACTCTCCTTAAAATTCTTACCAGACCTCCAGTCCTGTAGTGTGGAGGCAGCAAACTTCGATGCAACAGGTACAAGATATTTTCTGGCAAGGGGTAGTGCAGAACGAAATAGCCTAGCAAACCATCAACCAAGACCATAGCCAGACATTGTAGTACGCCCCTTGTAGTAGTCCAATCCATTGCCTATTTGACGTGGACTCAAAGCACCAACATAGCAATCTATATTGGGACGCACAAATGAAATTCTTCTATTGTTCATTTTAGGTGATTGTTCTATCGCCAACGATGGGTCGAAAATGACATGTAATAACTGCTAAACCTTTTTTTGTTGCTAGAGGATCCCCCAATTCACTTTTTAGTTTTGACTGGAGGAGTTCCAAATTCGAAGTGTTTACAGGAACATACTAAAGATGCTTTATATTATAGTGATTTACAACTTTATGAGATTTTTTTTGTTCAAGAACACGTAGGAGGGGGACATTTGAATTACCGACTCTCGATGTTTCCACAAAGGATGCATAGAGAAATATGCAAGAGTCCGAGCAAAACCAGTTGGATAATCAGCAAAAATAACTTGATTCATCCCGTAAACGGTGCCAGCATTTTTCCCATTGATCATATTCTGTTTAAAGCCAAGAACGTCTCTCAGATTATCATTGAGAATAATTGTTTCAGTGTCAACAGGTGAGCTAATGTAAATCCTATCATGTTCCAATGAATAATTAAAAGGGAATATCCCAATCCTACCATACGAGATTTTTATATTGATTGTACGCCAAAAAAATCCCATATTATAATATTCAATACATTTCAGTTTGACATGTGGATAGTCACTAGATTTAAGTGCTTGCACTCATTCATAGTTGTCATAGCCCAGTCCATTCATAGTCCAATCGAATGGAATAACTTTTATATCATGCACACGATCCTTTCTCAGGATTTCATAGGTATTTTTGGGAATACAGTTGACAAGAGCCACTTCATACGAACCGTCAAATTGGGGGGTGGGGGAGTGTTTCGTACAAAAATCACTTGTCGTATTCAAGTCAGTGTAGAAAAGATCGGAAACGTTGTACATAAAAGTTACATAGAAATCATTGAGCATTGTCAATATCTTCAACACCGATCCAAGAATCAAAATCAGAGTTGTATCCTAGCCACGGAATAAGTAACTATTTTTTGCCCGTGTGAGTACGTGTCTTTAATATATTTTCAATTTGTTAGATTTCACTTGCATTTGTAATTTTTTGTAGTTTATAGTCATAAAAACAGCCGATAATCTTTTCATCTTTATTATCACGCAAGCGATAAGTTATGAGTTTAGTGTCTAGGATTTTTGCCACTTTAAAAAGTTCGGTGGACCACAAGTAATTCCCCTTTTCAAAAACATTAGTTGTCCTATTAATTCGAACAGTATCACCAACATTGAATTTATTTTTCTTCTTGACAATCGTTTCATTGGATACTGTTTAAGAAAGGAGTCAATTGTATCATGATCAGAATGATGAACTTCCGTTGGCGTAGAGTTGGACAATGATCTATGGGATCGATGGTTAAAAATCAACAGGAATTTATCTAGATCATGAATAAAAGCTGCTGTATTTTTCAATGTACAATATCTGAAATTAAAAGTCGAATATTTCTTATCAATCGTTCGGCCAATGCAGCCTTTATAGGACTATCACTATGATAGAGCAGTGTACTATATTTCAATAGTACTTTTGCAACATGGTGGTTAACAAAGTCACTAGGACAATGTATTTGATTTTTTTTATATGAATCTTGTTCGAGAATAATTTCAATAGCATGAGCAACTTCAAAGCCTCTCTTGGTTCACACTGAACGGGAATACACATAATAACTAAAAACACGGACTGCACGAAGAATGTACTTTTAGAGTGAATTGTGACGTCTTTGAAGCTCATCTAGAGTCAGGAGATCTGCTTGCATTATATGCAATGGGTAAAAGGCTTTAGTTTTTCGATATTGATTAGCACGAAGTCTATGATTTCTATGCAGAGTGTAACTTAATTCATTTTGTAGATAGTCTTGTACACTTTAAGTGTGAACACCAGTGACTTTGGAAAGAGTGGTGGGGGAACTTAAACTCGCCGCCTCACCAATATTTTCATAAACACCTGTCAGAACTTCAACCATTTTGAACGTAAACACGTTGTGTAACGTCCACTACCCTTTTGTATACTGGCTGTTGGTGGTGGTGGTGGTGACATTGACTTGATACGTCTTCGCTTTTGTCTAGCTATCAGTGGTGTGCTAGTATTTTCCAAAATTGATTTAAAATCTTCTTCTTCTTCATATTTTAATGGTGGTGGTGTTGACAATGATGCATGTTCATTTAATTTTTTTAGAATTTTTCTATTGGTAATAAGGCTTTTGGGGAAGTTTAATGTATTTACAAAGTTGTATAGATGAGCGTCATATGATTATAGTCCTTTACGATTTGTAACCATATCATAGATTAAATCAAGTAAATTATAGCTCTTACCCTGAATTATAATCTCTTTCCCATCGCTCTCAACTTGAATATGAACTTGACCACTTTCCGAGAGATAGGCTAGGAATCGTGTACTTTTTTCACGATATGAGATGGGCCGTAGATTTACAAATTTAAATAAAAATGAAAACAATTCCTTCTTCTTTAATTGTGTTCCAGCAGTAGACTCTTGAGGAGATGATTCTTTTTTGTGATCAATAGCAGCGGTGGCCTTCACATGATAGGACTTATGTTTGTCCACTCGGCAAAGTGCATCTTGAAGTAAAAGCAGTTTTGTATCATCCTCAGTATTTTCATTGTCAAGGAATTTACTCAGATTGTTCTCAAAGTGTTTCACGGGTGAGAGAGCAAGTTCAAATGGTGTCAATTTATAGGATTTTGCCATTCTCTAGAGAAAACTGTTTACAAGTCCTGCAATTATCGGTAGTAAAAGTGTGAAAAAGCTACCGCCCGCCTGAAAAAGTCGTTTCCTTTTAAAATTCTTTCCTTTCTTTTTAGAGGCCAATGTACGTACAATGGAGCGATGTTGCTTTGCCCGCTGCTTAACTACTTCTGGCAGTTGAAAATTACCCTCGATCAAATTTAAAGAAAGTTCAGATATTAGATTAATGAAATCATTGTCAGTACCATGTTTGAGTATGGCTTTCCTAAGCGAGAGCTTGGAATTGCTTAGAACTGAAAACAGATGTCTATTTTCATGTAGTTTCTTCTGTGTCATGATACCGACTAATAGGTCTTTTTAGACTTCACGGGGAGATATACTGTAATTTTATTGTCAAAAATACCTGTGACTACACGCAGATCCTCGGGTGTATTTTGATTAAGATCCAATAGGATATAACCATGGGGTTTATTAGTTGCCTGATTGTATGCCGAGAGCAGAAATTTAGGGGCACCTGGATAGATTTGTTTATTGAGGGTTATGAGTGATCTAGAATCACCAACAACTTTGTAGATGACATAGTAGGTGCAGTTCAATGCAAGTGCTCGCATACATTTGCTCTGATGAAAGATATTGTGTAGAACCCGATTAATGGAAATCTGTTCGTGCTGAGAGCGAAAACTGAACAATTGTAGCATTTCCTGGGACCATTGTTCAATAGATTCAGCCAGATCGTCAATGATCAGCCAAGAGTTTGGTTCAATAATGCTGAAAACATCAAGTCCCTGTATGAATTGTATCTGCACCAATCCCATGGTGGTGGCAGCAATTGCTTTTATTTTATCGTATGACTCCTGCTAAATACTGTAACAATAGTAGATTTTTTTCGGCTTTTCCACAAACATTTTATTATTTTAGTTAAGAGTGTTGTTTTGCCCGACATTGACGGCCCACACAGAAACGATCTGAATGGTGTTTTAAATTGATACATGTTCCCTTCAATAGTTCACCTGAACAACTAACTGTAGACCATAGTTGTCTAATGACTAAATAATTTCCCTACTACTACTACTCCGTTCAAGAATAATAATAATAAGAAGACGAATAAAGAATCATATTTTCTTTTATTATATGCATAAAAAAGTAACAATACTTAAAAAAAATACTACATTGAAAAAAAGCACATTAAACTAGAAAAAAATACAACATTTACGTAGGCACAGAGAGAGAAAAAACACTTAAATAAATACACTTTTTTTGTTTATTTATTTATAGAAAAAATACAAAATTAGATTAAAGCACTTAAATAATATCACTATTTTTCAATTTGAATGAAACATGTACAAAAGCACAAAAAAATCTGCTCTAAGTAAAAAAAAAAGATAACTTTAGTAGTGGCGGTGCGCCCCCCCCCCCGGGCCGCGAGGCCCCCCCCCCAAGGTTTTAGGAAATAATTTACAGGACTTTATTCAAACCGAGACTTTCCCTATGGATAACGCATTCGGTCCGATCTGAAGTTAAATAGTGTCCAAGGGGGAGGGTAGTCACACCATCTTGACAAACATAGACCTTGTCGGAAATGGTACTCATGGCAATTTTTTCTACATTTACAGTAAAGTTCCTGTAGTTCAAAGAACGAATTGCCAGCAATTTGGCTCGTGGAATTGTATTTTGAACAATACAATTCCTATAAATTTCCAAGTTGAAATTCTTATCCACATAGCGCGTGGGTACTCCTTTGCAACGTTTCTTGATTTCTTCGTCGTGTGTCTGTATAAAGTACACCTTCGGACTTACAATTATACCACTGGAAATCATGTCGCTTCCCGTTTCTGATTTAAAAAATAATAGCTGATTTGGCGCCCGAAGTTTCACTAGCTCTGGGTAAAGACCGTCCCAATTAGTGTAGTCCATCCGTGAACTGATAATTTCATCGTGCACCAAATAATCAATGAGATTTCGTTTTTTCACTTTTAACAGTATATAATCCGTGTCCCCGTACCAGACCTCTACTTGCCCCTTTTCCGGCCGCTGTACCCTAGCCACATTATAGTAGAATTCTAACTTGAAGTTTTTTTAGATCTCCAGGATAGCACTGCCTGCAGCAATATTTGTATTCAGGATAATAAGTCTTTTTTTCCTAATCAATACTACCATGTCTGGGGTAATGATTTTGATGGAAGCGTAATTTGGAATGGAAATAATTCGAGAAAATTGTTTGGGATCGGTCACAATGTAAGAACGATTCCTATTGTAAATACTCTCGCACGTTGTGCCGAAATACGTATTCACAATGAGCTTATAAATTTCTTTTTCGGCATTTATGTGTGCTGCAAAATGTTTGTAGACAAAAGCGCCAACAAAAATTTTCAGATACGGTTTTAGGCTAAACTGAAGTGCTCATTGAACCTTTATACTTTGAAACTGTTTTTCTTTATCCATTTTAAGTCCAAATGATGTACAACAACATATTTTTTTAGGCAGCAGGTCAGCAATAAGTTTTTGTTTTGAAGGTGACCAATGCAATCTGTCCTCCTCGACTAAACATCTATTGCGGGGGCTTAAAGATTCCCTAGTCAAAGGTCTATTGACGTACGGGAAGATAAACTGCCTTACTAAATCATGAAACTCTACTGGTATTTCCCCATCAATATAAAAAAAACATCCCACTGGTCCAGTCTCCTCATCACTGGTGTCAATGTTGGGGAAACGGGATGCTTGAGGGTCATTGAGCCATTTATAGTCAACACAAGGTAGCACATAAAGGGACATTGCCGAGGGCTACAGAGAACTCATATCAAGGAAATCTGCATTTCATTTCGTCCCCATCTTCTCTCCTCTTGGATCAGTTTCCAAGATACGGCCCCCGTGGATGAAATATCCATCCCCTCATTGATCTGTCGATGATCAGGTGCTGATTAATTTCTTCTATTAACTAAATTTTTCTCCAGCTAATACTTAGGTTAATTTCCATTACTAAATGAGGGGGCGAAAAATAGTAACCCCACTTATGACTGAAGTTTCCTCAGATTTTTTCCACATTTTCATACACATTGTGTAACAAAGTTTACAAATACCTCGACAAATACATCTTGCAGTATTCAAACCCATTTTTACACCTTCCCTCTGCCCAAACTTTTTTTTAGCAAAATTGTATTCATCGGGGGTGCACCTAAGGTCATGTAAACTGTCGTAAAACGATTCAATCGAAGGAATAGTTTCCTCGGCGAATCTCGACATGGAACAATAATAATCATAAGGATAGATGCCCTTGACCGTCAACAAATCATATAAATCATTTGGAAATTGTTGCTTGAGAAGGGGGACAACGTTGCAGCCGTCATCGTTTTTCTGCACCTGAATTAATTCGCTAAATGATTTGGGGAAAAAACTGTAGGAATCTAAAAAGCAAATTTCATTCGTGTACTCATCGTCGGCTTCAACAAATTTCCACATAAATTCCAAAACAAGTAACTTTTCCGATGATTTAGGAATGATTTTTTAGGAAAAGGTGTCTATCACTCTTCCATCATCCACTGTTCTATTTCTTTGAAGATGTGCCATTGCTGATAGCACATACTTCAGATCGTAGTTAGAATTATGCATAAAAACCGGAAGAAAGAGTTGCTGTTTAATTTTTAAATTACATGAATTGTGAGCCCACCCCCGAAAGTTACTTTTTCTCGTTGAATTGGGGTCAATAAGTTGATTGTGATCCTGGACTGCGTCTTTTGGAGCAAGAACATCTCTAAAAATCCAGCAAATTGTCCCCTTTTCTAGTGCCAGTTGCTACTTATCTGATAATGTCATTGGGTAGTTGGTGTGACGCAATCGTGAAATTGCGCCGTTTGCTGTTTTTATTAAAGATACTAATAACTTTTCCATACTGACCTCCTCATCCAGAGCCAAACAAAACTCTTTCAACTACATTTTATTATTGGAATCACGACGGGTGTATTCGTACGAACACGCAACTAGTTTGTGATCCTTGACTAAATTTGGCCTTGATGGGTCTGATACCTCAAACAGTCTTGATTCAGAGTCCAAAGAAACTTTATATACTTGTAGCCGGGGCTTTCCGAAATTTTTAATTTGAAAAGTATCTTTGACTTCTGCCGGCATTTCTATTCGTTGATTCCCATGAATTTTGCAATGCCCCATGTGATCCGAGAATGTTCTCTCAGATGTGAATGGGGAAAGACACATGGAGCAATAGAGACGTTCCCCTTTCTTCACACCTTGGGATAGGAGTTGACTTATTGCTGTAACAGGGAAAAAATGACCATAGGAATTTACATCTTTGAGAGGCTCGTAAATAACCCAAACCCAATTTTTAACATTATCCACCATCGGTGTCCTCACTGAAAACAAAACCCCTTTTTTATTTGGTTTGTTTCCCCCATCTACATATTCAGTGTCATGCTTGAGAACAACCATCCCCGACACAAGATTTTCATTTGGATTTTCAAATACGGCTATTTTTTTCAAAGACACCGGATATTTTCCCTATTCACAGTCAAAATTTACTTTAGGGAAATTTTCTCCAATTTTACGAGCAAGTACATCGAGATTTTCTGTTGATGAATCTTTGTATAATATCTTTTGGACTGCTGCTAAAAATGCATATGTATAGCATTGCAGTCCCGTGTCAAAATTGAAACCCTGAACCCCTCCTGTAGCCCAAAAATCTGGGTGGCATTTTATTCGTCGACTAGCCCCCGCCCCTCTTAAAATAAAGTTTTTTTTAAATCTACCGAGATTCAGATCCATGTGTTCAATGTATAAAATTGTGGACCCACTATCTCTCTCATTAAATGTGTCCAAAGTCAAAATTTGTTTATTTACCCAGTTAAAAAAGTTAGTCTCCAATTCGTTTTGACCAGGGTAAAAAGTCTGGTTGCAAGTAGAAAATTGAAAATTTAAAATATCCCCAGATGTCCCATTTTGTAAATAAACTTTCTGATTAACTGTTACCGTAACCCCCCCTTGACGCTCCCATTTGTGAATCTGATTCTCAATTTGTGCTCAAATTCTGTTGAAGTAGCTATGGAGAACATTTAAAGGGTCTGTTAAAATAATTCTACTGTCAACCACGTTTTCCTCGGGGGGAATTAAAATCCACCCTGTATGTTTGTAAGTGACCTAGAGCAGATTCTAACAAATAAAATTCACGAAATTCCGGGGACGTAACACTATTTTCATCTCCTGCACCTATTTGTACAGGACTCAATTCACTAATTATAGAACTATCGTTAAAAATGTCCCCGCAAAAATTAGGTCTAACAATTTTCATAAGACTGTCCATTTCTTCAGCTGTAAATTGAAAATCCAGGGGGATATTAAATGGCATACCTTCACTAACATCATCATCATCCGGTGAGAGGGGACAATTACCCATGATACTTTGAAGTCCCGGACCAGGGAAGGCAGAAGTTTTCACAGCTTCCCCCTGAAACTAGAAAATGAATGGATTAAGTTTTTTTTTCTTTGATGAAAGTTTTATCACAATTATAACACACTTTTATTTTTTTTGCTTATAGCTTTATTTATCAAACGAATGCATAATAAATTACAAATTTTTGCTTATAGCATTATTTACAAAACAATGCATAATAAATTACAAATTTTGTTAATAGCACACACACACACACACACTCACACTTACACACACACTCACACACACACTCGTTCACACACACGCGCACACACACACACACGCACACACACATACACGTACATACGTTCCCACACACATACACACACACATTCACACATGCGCACACACTCACACACACACACACACACACACAACACACATGCGCAGACACTCACACATGCACACACACACTCACACACACACACACACACAACACACATGCACACACACTCACACATGCACACACACTCACACATGCACACACACTCACACTTACACACACACGCACACACACTTTTATAGTGTTGAAAAAAAATGGCGAAAAGGCTAATTCACTAACCTATATAAAAAAGGTTTTATTTTCTATGTGAAATAACCATTATTTTATAAATTTAAAAAAAAAAAATGTTCATTTTTTCACCCCATCCTCAAAACTCAATTCCTCCTAGAATTATTTAAACTAAATACTTGCCTCCACCCCCCTCCCACATAAAGTTCAGAAAGACGCAAAAGAATGCTTTCTTTGCTAATAAAAAAAATGCAATATATTCAGCTATCTCTGAGGGGAGCAGAGAAATTTAAAACAATGGTCGGGGGGTGGGGGGAGATTAACATTTTAATATCTCTGACATACACTTTTACGGTGTTAAAAAAACAGCGAAAAGGTTAATTCATTAACCTATAAAAAAAGGTTTTATTTTCTATGTGAAATAACCATTATTTTATAAAGTTAAAAAAAAACATATTCATTTTTTCACCCCATCCTCAAAACTCAATTCCTCCTAGAATTATTTAAACTAAATACTTGCCTCCACCCCCCCCCCTCCCACAGAAAGTTCAGAAAGACGCAAAAGAGTGCGTTCTTTGCTAATAAAAAAATACATTATATTCAGCTATCTCTGAGGGCAGAGAAATTTAAAACAATGGTCGGGGGGTGGGGGGAAATTAAAATTTTAATATCTCTGACATACACTTTTACGGTGTTGAAAAAAAAAGCGAAAAGGTTAATTCATTAACCTATAGAAAAAGGTTTTATTTTCTATGTGAAATAACCATTATTGTATAAAGTTAAAAAAACATGTTCATTTTTTCACCCCATCCTCAAAACTCAATTCCTCCTAGAATTATTTAAACTAAATACTTGCCTCCGCCCCCCCCTCCCACAGAAAGTTCAGAAAGACGCAAAAGAGTGCTTTCTTTGCTAATAAAAAAATGCATTATATTCAGCTATCTCTGAGGGGAGCAGAAAAATTTAAAACAATGGTCGGGGGGGGGGGAGATTAACATTCTAATATCTCTGACATACACTTCTACGATGTTTAAAAAAACAGCGAAAAGGTTAATTCATTAATCTATAGAAAAAAGGTTTTATTTTCCATGTGAAATAACCATTATTTTATAAAGTTAAAAAAAACATATTCATTTTTTCACCCCATCCTCAAAACTCAATTCCTCCTAGAATTATTTAAACTAAATATTTGCCTCCACCCCCCTCCCACAGAAAGTTCAGAAGGACCCAAACGAGTGCTGTCTTTGATAAAAAAAAAATGCATTATATTCAGATATCTCTGAGGTGGGCAGATAAATTTAAAACAATGGTCGGGGGGGGGAGAGACTAACATTTTAATATCTCTGACATACACTTTTACGGTGTTGAAAAAAACAGCGAAAAGGTTAATTCATTAACCTATAGAAAAAAAGGTTTTATTTTCTATTTGAAATAACCATTATTTTATCAAGTTAAAAAAAACATGTTCATTTTCACCCCATCCTCAAAACTCAATTCCTCCTAGAATTATTTAAACTAAATACTTGCCTCCGCCCCCATCCCACAAAAGGTTCAGAAAGAGGCAAAAGAGTGCTTTCTTTGCTAATAAAAAAAATGCATTATATTCAGCTATCTCTGAGGGGGGCAGAGAAATTTAAAACAATGGTCGGGGGGGGGGGGGAGATAAACATTTTAATATATCTGACATACACTTCTACGATGTTTAAAAAAACAGCGAAAAGGTTAATTCATTAATCTATAGAAAAAAGGTTTTATTTTCCATGTGAAATAACCATTATTTTATAAAGTTAAAAAAAAACATGTTCATTTTTTCACCCCATCCTCAAAACTCATTTCCTCCTAGAATTATTTAAACTAAATATTTGCCTCCCCCCCCCCTCCCACAGAAAGTTCAGAAAGACCCAAACGAGTGCTTTCTTTGCTAATAAAAAAAATGCATTATATTCAGATATCTCTGAGGAGAGCAGAGAAATTTAAAACAATGGTCGGGGGGGGGGAGAGATTAACATTTTAATATCTCTGACATACACTTTTACGGTGTTGAAAAAAACAGCGAAAAGGTTAATTCATTAACCTATAGAAAAAAAGGTTTTATTTTCTATGTGAAATAACCATTATTTTATAAAGTTAAAACAAAAAACCTGTTCATTTTCACCCCATCCTCAAAACTCAAGTCCTCCTAGAATAATTTAAACTAAATACTTACCTCCGCCCCCCTCCCACAGAAAGTTCAGAAAAACGCAAAAGAGTGCTTTTTTTGCTAATAAAAAAAAATGCATTATATTCAGCTATCTCTGAGGGGGGCAGAGAAATTTAAAACAATAGTCGGGGGTGGGGGGAGATTAACATTTTAATATCTCTGACATACACTTTTACGGTGGTGAAAAATGGCGAAAAAAAGTTGGATAGAAATAGGTAGAAGCTAGAGGTGAAAATACTCACATTTCCAAATTCAGACTGCTGTTGAGTACCGTCCGTTTCTTGCATAGATGTGGTGGCAATGTCACTGGCTAGTACAGGTGAGCCAGTGGGGCTCCCGATCATGTGAGCAACTATCCATTCTCTTTTCAGCTTTCTACCTGGCTGCATAGGAGTTGGCACTGGTGAGTTTTGAGCAGGCAGCGTCGGTCTGGAATGGATGTGAGTGGCCCCCAATGGACCACCTATCTCCACTTGTTGTATTGGAGCGACGCCGTTAGTCGTAGCTCTCTTTTCCGGGGGAGAGTAATTGTAGGAATCCTCTTCCTTAAAAAAGAAGGCAAAATTTAGCATGGAAAAAACAATTCGCTTTTTTACAGAAGAAAAAATTAGTCTGCACAAAGAATCCCCTCTAACCACACGGAATCAGGGAACAGAGTCTCTCTCAAACCCCGTAAACCTCTTTTAAAAGATACAAGAATTAACTATTTAACACAAAAATTTCGTTTTTAACGGATACCAAGTAAAGAAAAACCGTGTTAGAATAGATTCATTGCCCTCTTTCCTGTCATATATTTTTATAAAAGCCTCTTAATCATCTGTGAAATCCATTTGCTTTCATAAAATACAATTGAAAAATATCTGTCTAATTTAGTCAAAAAACAAACTCTTTTGTCAATGAGTCTTGAATCGCACATATCCATCTTTTTTGTTTTCTTAATCCCGATAAGACGCATGCCAAATGTTGTCTTGAAATCATCCCCTCTTTGGTAACATGTTAAACACAGATGGTTTTATTTAGAGCGGAAGAAGACAGTACATTTTAAACGAGCGATTGGAAAGGGATTCTTTTGAACGAAAAAGAACTAAAACTACTGAATTATGCTCCTAACAGAGCAATGGAAAAGGGAGTTTTTTGTTTTACATAATAGAAAAAAGCGTACTTAGCGCTTTCTATCGAATATACTCATTATATTTTAAAGTTTTGTATTGTTGGAGGGGAGGGGGGCTAAGTCCCCCTGAATTTGAATTTACTAGTAAAACGATTTTTTTTGGAAATAAAGAATGAAAGTGTACTCATATTGAAAATAGAAATATCCATTGTTTCAGAGTTAATAAAATCCAGTGTACTATGCTCGATATGCTAATACATAATGAAAATTAAATTCAAAAGCATGAACATTTTATACGGGGTTTCAATGACGAATTGTTAAGCAGTTCTCTGATTGGCTGCCTAAAAAACAGGTGTCAGCTCGAAAAAAAACCCACTCTGGTTGAAAAAAAACTTTGAGTTGAAACAATTCTGTGCGGGGAATCCCCCGTTAATACTGCTATCTGTTTTACAATGTTTATGAACAGGCGGGGAATCCCCACTCGTTTGGAATGGTACCAACGGGACATAAGCAAATAGCACGTAGTTTCATGACGTGTTTAATCACGTGTAGAGGTTCCCATAGATTAACAATGGAAGGAACATAGAATAGCATGGTAATTGCTATAGCTTTATGCAAAGTATAAGTTAGATTACTACTTTCTTTACCTTTCACTTTTTGATTCCCTTTTTAGTTGCCGGCTTGACCATAATTCATCTTTTGTTTCTTCACCAAAGAGGCTCTAATAATCCTCTAAGGATTAACGCCAATGTAGACAAACTCCCCTTTCACCCCTAGAGCAATTTCACTTCTCCCGTATTTATGTTTTTGTTGGCTCGGTCTTAGATTCTTCAACATAGGACTCCCCCCTAACATACAAATTCTTATTACTACAGTTATATATTTACATATTGCGCCCTTTGGAATATTTTATAAGTTTCCTTCCCTGTCCATTTTTAATGCCTCCATGCCTCATGCCTCCAGGTGTCCCTCAAAATGCCCAGTTGTTAACCCCTCGCTTTATTACTACTTCCAAATATCGTTTTGAGATCAATATTAATGTCTCTCTTCCTTTCACTGGTATTTTTTAAACCAGCTTTTGCCATAAACGATAGCATTGGGACAGACAAACTGAACATATTGCTTAAATTCAAAGTTCTGCTTAGGCAATTGTTTTGTCTCTAAATTTGAAAAGAATGGATCTAAAAATGAAGGAAAACAGCGATTAAAATAGAGGGTTTTAAAACAGTAACACATCTTTTTCACATATAATCAATTCATTATACATGAAATTATCAAACATACATCACATTATGTATCAATTATATTTCTAATATATATATATATTCGTACATCGAATATATACATTATATTTGTAAAAATTAGATAGATATAATTATATATACAATTTATAAATATTTATATAATTATATAAATATATTCATGTATTTATATGATTATTTATATTTATATTGTTGATGAATATAACTTATATATATATAAATTAATATCATTATATATCAAATAGTATACCAATTCCCCTATCGAATATACATAAATTATATGTGAAATATATATCCCTTATATATCAATTATCACATATAATGAATTGTCACAAATAATTATGTCAGTATTTAACCACAAAGGAGATAACCTTGTCGCCCCTTAAACCCCCCGTAAAAGGTAAAGTGTTCACTGAACTTTACTGAAAACCAAACAAATAGCTTAACTTGGAAGTGTAATTTAGCCAATTGTTTTTCTATACAATGGAAAGGAAGGGATTTGAAATGAAGACATACTTGATGAATCCTTGAATGCCCAAATGGTATCTTTACCTTTTGGGAGACTTGAGGAGCGAAAATACCAGCCTTAGTTGGGGTAATTTATGTTCCTTTTAAGTTTGGCAACATTGTTCGTTTTAATTTATGCTCGGTTTGAGTCTCGTCAATACTTCAAGCACATATTTCACAAACGGTGGTCACGTCAGGCCTTACTGAAATATGAGACATGCAAAATTTCCAATGCATATGATTAGAAGACCAAAAGTTGGGCCTTTTAGTCCATGCCCCCTCGAACCTTTAAATACAATTCTTTGAAGAAAACACCACTTATGGAACATTTACTTAATGTTTTTTCCTTTACTTAGAACATTCATAATACAGTCTCAGCGATTTTTTATTATTAATATTTAATCATAAAGAACCATTCCCTAATAATTCCCATGACGATTGATCCTGAGTGTAAAATAGTAAATTATGTCTATTTTTGCAATGCTGGGGTGGAGGGGTTGTTAGTTTGGGACCTCCAAAAACTCAGATTAAAAGTTCCTGAATGAAACTAGATCCGAAAGAGGTAAATTGACCACCTTTTCATTAAAAAAAATTAACAAGGGGAGGGAGTTGTGGTAATGGGAGGGGTAAGAGCCCAAGCGCATCACTTTGGCTCCTCCAGTCATATGTTTAAAATCTTTCTTTTATTGATTTCAACTAGATGTAACATGTCCATCTTTCCATATAAAATGGAGAAGTGAGTAAGAGGGAGAGGATGTTTTAGGTTAGAAGGAGAAGGTTAGAATGAGCTCAAAGACATCAGTTTCATCCTTCAACCTTAAATACTGAAATGCTTTATGACTTTGATTTCATGTGGCAAAGCGAAAGTGGGAATAGTGGCCTTTCTACCACCTTTCTAAGAACAAATTGGAGGAAGAGGGAGACCGTGACAGGGTTCTTTATTCATACACATAAAAACTCTTTAACTCTGATTTCAAAAAGCTTTGACAATAAAGGGAGGAGTAGAGCGAGGAAGAGAAGGTTAGAAATAGCAGGGTCAAAAGCCATAAGTTTTTCCCTTCAACCATAATAATTGAAAGCCATCAGTTTTACCCTTCAACCATAATAATTGAAAAACTTGCAAGACTCTAAGGTCCAATTGCTTCTCTTTTAGCTTCGATCATAGAGACTGAAAATCCCTGAATACAAATATGGATGAGAGTGGGATTGGGATATGTTGTGCAGGAGTTCTTCATTCATTCAGGTTGAAAGGCGTATGACTCCGATATCAACAAGATTTAACATGTCCACGTACGGGGCTGCCGCAGGTTAGGTCTGGTCATTCGGAGCAGCTGCCTTGGGGGAATAATGGGTAGGCTTATTGACGTCTCTCTCGCAGAAAATCTGTCACTAACGGTAACATGTGTTTTTCAGCTCTCATCATTTTGGGCTTATTAGTGCAATCAAATGTTTAATATGGTCAGACGGCTTCCCACAGTAGTTTATATACTTACTTGTACTTGTCGCGGGACCAGACGCGGACACCTCAACCAAAATCTAGAAATCCGCATGGTTGACTCCCATCTGTCGCGATCTTGTGCCAGCTCTTTGACAACCCGGATCCAGCGGCTCTCCCATATTCTGCTGAATTTTATAAATCCGCCAATGGGTTCAAGATCATTTCTGATAGTTGTCCACAAATTTTTCAATTGACCACTTGTTCGCCTACGCCAATCAGGCAAAGCAGAGGCTAGAGGCATTTGCTTAATGATCCACTGGGTCTTCTCAGGACATGGCCAAGCCATCACAGTCTTCTTTGTTTCACAATCGCGATGGTAGGTTCGATGTTACAACAGCCGTGGCGCGCATCAACATTCGAAACTCTACCAGAGTATCGTTTTCTCAGGGTTTTTCGTATACAGCGGAGGTCAAAGACTATCAAATCATGGACATGAAGTGCCTTCAATGACCAAGTCTCAACTTTTAAAAAAGAACAGATCTAATGCGGCTTTATAAACAAAAAATTTGCCTTCTTGCAGATCTCCTGCCAGTTCCACAAATGGTAGCAGAATTGTGAGAGGATAGTTTAGCTTTGTTGATTTTGTTCTATATGTCAAGGACACAATCTCCACGAGAGTCTATTAGGGAGCCACGGTAAACGAAGCTATCGACTTTTCCCAGTTCTTGTCCGTAAATTACAAGCTGATGACCTTGGCTGTATATTTATACCCATACAGTCAGCTTCCTAAAGTCCACCAAAAATAAATTGGCAATAAAACTAGAGGCATCCAACCATTTGACGATTAGGGGGTACATTCGTACAAGGCATACTGCTGTTTTAATGCCTCATAAAAGATCTGAAGCCGAACTGGCCAGCCTTGACACAAAACACAAAGAAATAAATATAAAGACGACAAACGGTTCAATGGCCAGTAAATGATAACGAAGAAAAAAGAAACAAAAACAAACATTTCACCTGTATCTAAAAAGGCGTTTTCAGTGTAACAAACAAATGAAAAAAACGTTTGAAAGTAAAATAGACTAACCTAAAATATATAATATAAAATTACTTAGCATCTATAATTTGTAGCTACCTTCATCAAACCAACTCTCAAAAGTAACTGGATTAAACATTCAAAATGGCAAATGAACTAGGAATAAGTTATTGCGACATAATTTTATGCAAAGCCTTTGATGCTGCTATTCGCTTAGGTTTCTTATCTGAGCTAACCCCTCGGACATTTTGCAATACTTTATTTTTATTTTTGAATATGGGTTCATTTTTTAAGATAATATCATAAATAGGATCAATATTTATATTCCCAGTATCTCAATTAATTGATAAACCTGCAAAAATATGTTTTTTTTTATTTATAATGCTTCAAGAGCGCATTGAGCGAAACCTTTATCATTGAAAATGGCTGTTGCCTCCTCGAACTGCCCAAAATGGTCCAAATTAAAAAAATATATGTTCTGCTAAAGCTGAAGTGAAACTTTCTGGAGATTTTGTAAATTTTAGAGCTTTATCTATTGAATTCTGGTGCTCAATAAATCGTTCCACAAACTGCTAGTGTGTTCGACCGATATAAAATTTTCCGCAAGAGTAAGGGATGCTATATACTCCACTTGCGAAACTATTACGTGCTATATCTTTTCCTGAATTTAGAAAGCTACTCAATGGTCTGATTGATTCAAAACAAGTTGAAATATTACGTTTCAGTAAAGTCCGTTTAGTTTTTCCCCAAGAATTGGTATGTAAGGAAATGGAACATATCTATTGGAAATTGTAGGGTCCAAAAGTTGAGAACCTTCGTTTCTATTACCTTTGTCATGCTTAATCTGTCTTTTCTGTATTATTTCACTTACAAATTTTACAGGATACCCGTTGCAGAATAAAATATACGTCAAATACAATAGTTTGCTATCAATATACTCCGGGGAACAAATTTTAAAAGCTCTACAAACCAATGATATGACTGTTCCCGTTTTTACTAAAATTGGGAGAGATGAACGAAAATTTAATTACCTGTCATTATGAGTTGGTTTTCTATAAACTGAAAAAAGTAAACCATTATCACTCTTTATTAATAAAATATCTAAAAAGGGTAGCCTATCTTGTTTTTCTAGCTCTAGAGCAAATTTAATATTTTTGTCAAACCTGTTTAAATGGTCAAGAAACAAATTTAAGAAATCCAATCCATGTTCCCGAATGCACAAGACATCGTCCATTAACCTACCCCAGAAACAAGGAGACAGACCAAAACACTGAATAGCGGACATTTCTATCGAATCCAAAACTAAATTAGCCAGGATTGGACTTAAAGGAGCGCCCATGGTTAAACCGAAGACCTGTTGATAAAATTCTCCTCTAAAACCGAAATAAAAGGAATACTTGTTTACTCACGAGACCTTATCCAATAGATAATGCTCTAAAATTTACAAAACCTCCAGATAGTTTCACTTCAGCTTTAGCAGAACATATTTTATTTTTTAATTCGGACCATTTTGTGCAGTTCGAGAAGGCAACAGCCATTTCCAATGGTATAGGTTTCACACAATGGGCTCTTGAAGCATTATAAGTAAAAAAAAACATATTTTTGCAGGTTTATCAATTAATTGAGATACTGAGAATATAAATATTGATCCTATTTATGATATCATTTAAAAAAAAACATATTTAAAAAATAAAAAAAAGTATTGCAAAATGACCCAGGGGTTAGTTCAAATAACAAACCTAAGCGAATAGCAGCATCAAAGGCTTTGCATAAAATTTGTCGCAACAACTTATTCCTAGTTCATTTGCTATTTTAAAATATTTAATCCAGTTACTTTTGTGAGGTGGTTTCACGAAGGTAACTTCAAAATGTAAATGTTAAGTAATTGCATATTATATATTTTAGGTTAGTCTATTTTAGTTGTATATATATTTTTTTTTCTACGCTTAAGACGCCTTGTTAGATACGGGCGAAATATTCGTTTGATTTTTTTTTTTTTTTTTTTTTTCGTTTCCGTTTACTGGCCATATACCCGTTTGTCATCTTTATATTTTCTTTGTGTTTGCTGCCTTGTATGCAATCATATTAGGACACAGACCTATCGAGGGCGCAATCAGTTTAAACAAGACACGGTAAATAAAAGACGCTGCTACCTTTGCTGAATTTTGAGTTGTGGAGTATGGTCTCAGTTTGTTTTGAGTTTGACTGGGACGTAATCACGCTCACAGAACAAGCATACACCGAATACCGAATACATACACACCAAGAACACAGAACACTAAGCAAAAACTGCAAGTGAAAATGTTTATAAGTCAATCTGACTAAGTCCCTAAGACCAAACGGAGGAAAATGTTCAAATATTTGTCCACTCCTGGCTTTAACGTAAATGTACAAATCCTCTGGCGAAAACAATTATTTTGAGCTTTTATGTTCGCTGATGTACTCAATCTTAAAGTAGACACTTAACTTCAAACTGCCTATTAAAAAACTATTTAATGTTTAAATACTAAAAAAATTCTCTATTGCTTTCTGGTATTAATCATTATTTTTAAGAGATACCTTTCCGATTGCACCATGGCTGCAGCAGTAACTGCAACCTAGCAAAGAGGAAACCAATGTCCATAGTATCTGGAAATTTTGAAGGAAATTGCCGAATGTAAAAGAGAAGGCCTTTAAGGCTGATTCAGGGACGGTAACTTTGTTCCAGGTTACGCTTAGAAATAAAAAGTAATTACAAAAATAAATTTTCGGGAATTAAAAAAAAAACAAAACTGGAAACCCTTCCAAATGGCGGCGGATCAAAATAGAAAGTACCCCATTAAAATTTTCATGGTTGGAAACTCTAAGCCGGAAGCTTACATCTTTTCATCTTGCAAACCCGAGAAAATTAATCTTTAGCTCACTATGTATCTAATTTTATTTTTTTATTTTTTATTCTCCGGCAATAGCAGGTCACTGGATCATCTTAGAGAGACGGTTAAGGGTTTTTTGAAAGGTAGTGCTAACATCTAGGTACTTTTATGAACCGACTTGATAGCAAATATGAAAGGATCATTTTGAAATATAAAAGGATCCTTTCCACTGAAAGGATCAAACGAAACACCTTACATCACAACTGAGCTTGCAAAGTTTGTTTCCTCTAAAAGTTCTGAGAAAAATCATGAAAACAGCTTCATTAAGCAAAGACTTTGTGGTAAGGTAAAGAATACCGCATTGGCCTTATAGTCCCTACCGGCGGTGTTGATCTACGATGGCCCTTCAGCCTTAAAGTCCAATGGGTTTTGGGAACACCCATCCTTTGTTTTAGCACATCCTTCCTGTTTACCTTCCCTAAATTTCTCCAGGTAACCATTTAGAGCTGGTTTGACTCCGGCTGAACTTACCGAGTCACGGCACTGAACCCCGTTCCAAACCAAATAACGAACCGGTACTAGAACTCAAATCATGTCTTCACGGACAAAGAATTTTATTATTATTGTTATTATTTTATTACCCATTATTAAACATACAAAATGTTGTAAATGGACTACAAGAAAAAAAAATAACAACAAAATATCCAAAGAAAACTCAACTACAGAAAAATAAGATTAAGAACATTGCTACGACAAAAAAAAATTGATTCAATACTAATTAATACGTTGGTTCACTACAACCACCCCTGGAAAAAGACAATAAACAAACACGCATCCTTGATTTTTCTTCTGGCAAATAAATAACAAGTGTATGACGCGAGATTTTTCTAGAGTGTGTAGAATATAGTTATTGTTTTGTATATTTACTAATATGTTTTGTCGTTTCTTTTATATATTAACATATTTATTATGCTAATATATAAAAAAAGGCGTTTATAATTGCCTTTTATGATTGAAGACATATATGTCTTCATGGACAAATGATTTCACGTCTAACGTGCTAACCACTCGTCTAGGACGGTCACTTGTCCTACCCCACAACATTTCAGGTATTAAAATCGTCATAAATAAATACCTCTTTTACCTTTTGATCAATCAGTTGACATGTCAGGCTTTTATCTCCATTGAGATTTTTGACTTTCATAAGGAGAGAATCTCGTTCTCGTGATGAGTCAGCCAAACGCTTCTCCAAAGTCTCAATTTGTGACTCTAATTTTAGAGCTCCATGTTCCCTCTGAGCATATTTGACAACAATTGCTTCTTTTTCTTTTGTTGCTGCAGCCAGGTGTCGCTGCAACTAAAATGAATCCTAAAATTAGTTTAGTTGTTCCAAACAAAGGTCAAAAGGTGAAATTTAAAATGTATACAACAAAATAGACGAAGGGTAAAAACAGGGCCGCTTCCATAATTTTCGATTCGGGCAAACATTTTGAGGGGTGGGGAGTTCAACTCCCAACCCCCCTGGATACGGCTTTGGGGTAATACCATAGGAGCGGTTAGCATAGATACAGAGCAAATTGGAAACATCCTAAGTTACAATACTAGCATCAAAATAGATAAATTCAGTTCCTCTTGTTGCTAGTAAGATAAGATAAGATATTTATATCAGAAAATGGCTATCACAAGCCCAGAAGGGCCGAATTCGCATTTCGGGGTCATATGATAAAAATAGACATAAATAGCACAACAACTAAAAAACTGGCTAAACAATGCCAAAAACAATAATATCAGGAAGGCAAAGCCATTCATTAGTCTAACAAAAAGTGTCAAATGTAAGAAAGTTAAAGAGGCACAAATTAAAAAAAAAAAAAAAATTGAGATAAAAATAATGTTAAAAAGGTTTAAAAGAGATTATATAAAAAGGGGAGGGAACGGAAGAGCCAAACGGACACCAGCATGGGTATCACCAGTAAAAAAAAAAAAAAAAAAAAAAAAAAAAAAAAAAAAAAAAAACTAGCGGGTTATTTTTCCAGTAATGAAGAGTAAAAAGTTTTTTTAATACCTGGTGGTTAAGAAACGGATGAGGGAAAAGATATGGACGGGTTCAGAAACAGTACGTGGCAGGCGGTGTCTGGATGGCGAATGTCTTTTGGAGAAAATGTTTTCCGTGCGAGGGTTTATTATTGCATCTTTTGCAAAACGGAGGCAAAGCGTTCCTCTCCTGTGCTCAAGAGTTTCCAGCTTGGCCTTTTTTTAGAAGGGGTGAATATGATACCAAAGTTTCTTTAAAAATTATTCTTAGGGCTCTTTTTTGAATATATTCAATTTTATCTGATTCATCACGGGAGATACCAGGATGCCAAACTAGACAAGCATATTCAAGATGCGGGCGGACAAAGGAAGTATAAATCCTTAAAGAATAGGATGGGGGGATGTTAAATTTATTCAAGAGCTTAAGGAGAGACATGGACGCATTAGCTCTACGGACAATATCTTTAACGTGAATATCTAACTTTAAAATAGAAGAATTTGTGAACCACAAGTAATTTAAACGAGGACACAGAAATATCTGGGGGTATAGGGTCAAGGAAGGCGGGAATAGATTTCAAGAAATTTATCGTAATTACATTTTATTTAGTGGAATTTACTTTCATATTTAGGTTCTTAGCTTCATCCGAAATGTGGGATAGAATTTCAAGGGGGTCACTTTTAATATTCCTGTGACATACTTCGAGGATCGTCAAGTCATCCACGTATTTCCACCTATGGGGGTAGTAAGATTAGTATATACAGAAAAAAAGTTGCAGGTTCCATTTTGTAACTTTTTTCATGTTCAAGACGCCTGTTTTGCTGCACATAGAAATTAATGTAATAGCTTAGTACTAAACCAGCATTACCTATGTCGTTTACAACAAGATGATAAATGACAGCGGAATTTCCTGAAATATAATTTCCACGTCTATTGTTCCTAGCTAAGAAAATTTTAAGCTGCAACTGCTCCATGACTACAGTCACTTCTTATGCCTTTTCAGGTGAAACTATTTTTATGGAGACCCGTACAAGGGGGGGGGGGATACAATGACTTAATATGTATCATAATCTTAACAAAATATCATAAAGCTTCATTTTGTGGAGCTTTCTCTTTTCGTCCCACCCTTCGGCAAGGCGACAAGAGTTAGGAACACAGCTCACTCTGCAGGTATATTTTCCTGAATACCAATGTCATTCTACAGGAAATGATATCTAAAAACCAACAAAGAGAAAAATCTCAATTAAAAAAAAAAAAAAAAAAACAACAAACGAGACTGCGGCCAGTGAAGAGAAAAGAAAATACAAATGCGAAACAACGCGGATATTTCGCCTGTATCACAAACAAGGCGTCTTTAGCACGAAAGACAGAAGAAGAACAAGATAAAAAAAAAGAAAAAAAAAAGTTAAAACTATAAAACCAATAAAACCACTACCAAAACAAAAAATATACAATTGGCGCAAACTGATCTTCGCAGGAAAAATATACTTATAGAATTACTTTTATGAGCATACTCGGACAACCGCGGAAAAATAAAAAAAAATAGAAATTGCTATAACTATTAAGTTTGGAAGTAATCTTTTTATTTGATATTATTGAACCAATTCCTTTAGGTCTGTCAGCTAAAACAGTCTCCTGGTGATTATTTATTATCTTATGTCACTTATTGACTGTTGATTCACTCTTTAGAAGATTACCATAAATTCAATATTTAAACTACCTGTGTCCCTATTTATTGACAGGTTAGCAAACATATGTTTTTTAATTTCAATGGCTTCTCTTACCCATTGTGTATTTCCTTTATTATTTCAGTTTGCAAAAGCCTCATCAAATATTATAAAGTGATCTGGTTGAAACCAAATATGTTCTGCTAAAGCTGAAACAAAAGTTTCTGGAGGCTTGCTTAATTGTAGGGTTTTTTCTATTGAATTTGGGTGTTCAATAAACCTTTCAACAAAGTGTTGGTGAGTCCCACCAATACAGAACTTCCCACAAGAACACAGAATTTTATACACCCCAGTTACTAAATTTCCCCTGGTAAAATCCTTACCAGAACTAAAGAAACTTTAGCCTTTGCCTCAACGATTGGAAACATGTATCAAATACCAAATTTACGCAAAACCCGTGAAAGTTTCTCACCCAAACCAGGTACATATGGTAATGAAATAAAACTTTTTTATACATCTAAATCTAAAGACTGAGAAACCCCATTAACCCTACTATCATGTTTAACACGTCTATTTTCAATTATTTTGTCAATGCACTTAATTGGGTAATTATTACAAAACAAAATATCCCTCAAGTATAACAATTCCAAAGAGAAAAATCTCAATGAAAAAAAAAAAAAAAAAAAACAACAACAAACGAGACTGCGGCCAGTGGAGAGAAAAGAAAAGACAAATGCAAAACAACACGGATATTTCGCCTGTATCACAAACAAGGCGTCTTCATGATGATATCTTCTGATCATCTGCAGGACAATAAATTCAGAAAATGTATGAAATCTGGTGATAAAACTAAGTAAAAACTAATGAAAAACTATACATTTGCTATGTGTCCTGAATGTCTACAGCGCCTAGAATTACAAGGGACAAAGGCGACAGGCCTGATCCAAACTACTAGTGCTTAAAGTAGCTGACGAAAGAGATGGAAACAGAAGACATATTCCAAATAGTTTTGCATAATTAAGTGGAGGGGTACTGGAAGACTGTTTTGGGGAGAGGAGAAGTGAAAGAATTAAATTTCTGATATGGGAGGAAAATTAATTTCGAACGAAAACTAGGGGTTGTTTCTAAGAGGATCTACTAATTAAATAGTACAGTGGAGATCCAAGGGGTAGGAATGGGACCAGCCACCCCTTTCCCCTTGACATGGGTGCCATTTTCACTTCAATCAATATAAATCTGTCGAAGAAAAAAATATACTCGTCCAAATTCTAGCCGTAATTTTCTTTATACACAAATATTACTTTACTTAGAGTATTTTTCAGAAAATGTATATTTCAATCTAAGAAAGCCATTCCAAGGTTTACAAACCGTAACATTATGCTTGTTCTACACACAGATATCTAGATAGTTCTATTATCTGTGAAGTAGTTCTTCTCGACTATGAGGAACAAATATAACATCTAAAAAAAACATAAAAACTTCTTGAAAGTCTAAGTTTTAAGCCGTTATTAAAAGTGACTAAACCTCACTCTAAAATACAACAAATCAAAAGTAAATTTAAACCCACAGTTTATATTAATTACTATTATATATACTGTGTTTAAACCTGACAATCTTTTTCACTGATACGAGATTTCACTGTCACTGGTCACTGATACGAGAGTTCTTTTTCACTTATTGGGTTAGATAAAGGTCAGATCATATCTATTATCCATATATCTGTATATCTATATTATCTATATTAACTACATATCTATATTATCTCATATCTATACAGAGCAAGTCGAGCTTCAATCTTCTTTTTCAGGAGGAGACTCCTATAGCCACTGTGCTGCAGCACCTGCTACTATTCATGGGCTTTATGATATATATATATATATATATATATATATATATATATATATATATATATATATATATATATATATATATATATATATATTATATATATATATATATATATATATATATATATATATATATATATATATATATATATATATTTATTTATTTATTAACAAATGGGTCACAAAAAAACATACAAATCTCCATATAATGCTAACAAAAAAAAAACTGCATTTAATACTGGCAATATCAAAATAGGTCCAGACGCATATTAGCGTGTTTGGGACGACCCAAAAAAAAGAACACTTCAACTACTTATACACTAATACACTTCCTCCGAGGAATAAAACTCTCTGAATCCTCCTCCTCTTCCCCACCCCTACTAAACAATTAATGAACATTCTAAAGATAATATATTTTTTTTACTAATATTACTAATAACTGATCTCAGGAAAAGCTAAGGACATTAAGGTGAAACTATCATGGAATCCGAAGGTGGATCAGGGTTGATCCCCCATAGTAACATATGGGTTCATGGCCTATAGTAACAAAAAATTTAAAAACAGCAAGTGATACTGACTAGCGAAAAAAATATTTATTTCTAATCTTTTCAGGAATGATAACTATTATATCGATTAGTCTTGGTAGTAAAATGTTATTTCGAAAACAAAATTATGGAAATATAAAAAAAAAATAGCCCGAAAGCCCCCGAAAATAGCGTCAGATTGAAAAAACGTATACCACTGGAATTCCCCTAGTCGAAAACCCTATACAAGAAACTTACAGTCCCCTGCCTTGAACAACAAGGAAAATCACTTTTTTGCATGAGTAGCACTGACGTGTCCTCTTTTTTTCCTTTTTTTTTTCCTCCACTGCTAGCATGGCACCGAACCACCGTAGAGACCTTTTTCAGGGCTCATTTTAAAGTAAATTGCTATAATCTACGTGCTTCGCATGCAGCAAAACATGATTTTTAACATATAATACAATTTTTTTTATAAAAAAAAAACATCTTATTACAAGATGCTGTAAAATATGTAACTCTTGACAAGAGATGGTATACCACATATATCTTTTGAAAATTACAATCCTGGGGTATGATGTCATATTTGAGTGATTCCGCTGTCCGGCTCCCTTTGGTTAGTTCTTTACTAGATTCCAACAAAGAAAAAGCCGAGGGCATTCTCTGTGTGAGATATATAATTCAAAAAATACGTTCAAATATTGAACTTATAGAACATCAATGATCTAAAACAAAAAAAAAAATATCATCTTTGCAATGAGTTTTGAATTGTCAATGCGGAAATATGTAACAAAACAATTACAGACGCTGAGACCTTAGTAGTCATAATCCCATTACTTACTGACTAACAAAAGAGGTCGTGCCATGGCACGACCTCGTGCCATGGCACAAATTGATCTTTTGTGCCAGGAAACATCAAATCACAGAGAATGGAAAATCTAAGATAACTAATCGATTCCTCATGGTCTACAATCTGTTTTGTAAAATCATGGTCTAAAACTATTTTTAAAATTTGTTGCAAATTTTTGTTCAAAATGTAGATACTATGCCAGAATTTTGAGTCTTAAGGAGAAAAACTGAAAAAAGTTTTACAAATATTCATTTTATTAAACAATATTAATAACAAATAATATCAAATGAAAACGAACAGAAATTAATTTAAAATAATTTTTCCACAAAAGAAATTTTTCAAAAAAAGTTAAAGCGATATTAACAATATTACATGAACAATATTAAATAAAAAACCCGAGAAAACAAGTAAAATAATAGTTCTAGCGTAAAATGAATACGAATTACTTTCAATATTGATTTGGGTAATTATCGCCCAATATCAGTCTTGCCAGTTATTTCTCGTCTTATTGAAAAATGTTTTAGTAATCGGTTGACCCATTTTTTAGAGAAGTTTAATTTATTGAATAATAATCAGTTCGGTTTTAGAAAAGATAGGAAGACAGAGGATCCATTGATATTTTTGACTAGTATAATTAACATAGCTTTAGATGAAGAATTAAAGGTTGGTGCAGTGTTTCTAGACCTACAGAAGGCTTTTGATACAGTTGACCATGGCCTACTCCTGGAAAAATGCGAGGTCTATGGGATCCGAGGTAAAGCTCTCGATCTTATACAGAGTTACCATAGTAACCGGTGCCAGTTTGTAGAGATGACTTGTTTACAATCAGGACCCGCCCAAAGGCTAGTGGTGTCCCGCAGGGGTCAGTTCTTGGTCCGATTCTTTTTTATTGTATATTAATCATATGCCTAATTGTATCCCAAGTTGTTGTTTTAATGTTAGTGATATGGCCAAAAATCCCAGGAATGAGACGGTATCATTATTTGCTGATGACACAGTTGTTGTTAGTACTGCGAAGACAGAAGAATTACTTCAGACATCGATGAAAGATGCTATTGAAAGGTTATATTCCTGGTTGAGGGTAAATAGGTTATAGATTAATCTGGGTAAGACTAATTTTGTTATTTTTTCCCGTTCACCAGATTTTTATCCATGGATTCAGGATATGGTAACACAATACGGAGCTTTAAAGCGGGTGTGTTCTTATAAGTACCTGGGGGTTTATATTGATGATGTTTTATCATTCAAGCGCCATGTACATTATGTTTGTAAAACTGTGTCTCGCAACCTGGGTATAATGAGAAAACTTCAGCATTTTTTTCCTCCTTTTCTTATGCACCTTCTTTATTATTCCCTTATACATCCATATATATTGTATTGTAGTAACGTTTGGCTTGGAACATTCCCTTCTATTGTTCGGCAAATACGAGTTCTACAAAATAAAGCTGTTCGGCTGTTAGATGGCCTACAACCCCGGGATTCGGTACGAAACGCATATGAGCGTGTAAAGATACTGCCGGCTTCCGGATTACGGAGTTGTATACACTTCTATTCATTTTTAGGATTCAAAAGGGTATAAACCTCCCGTGTTTTGATAGCTTAGTAAACCTGAGATCTTCTGTCCATAATTATTATACTAGGTCATCTGCAGAGATTAATATTCCGCTGGTTGTTTCGGCCCGATCGATGTTTCCTTTGATTCACAGGGAGATCAGAAGTTGGAACCATCTTGATTAAAATAAAAAAATATAGGTGATATTTCTTCGTTTAAGATAGTAATTAAAGGGATACTTTTTAGTAAGTATGTATTCTAGTTTTTTTTTTTTTTTTTTTTTTTTTTTTTTTTTTTTTTTTTTTAATAATGTTATCGGTAAATTTTTATGGCTCCTGGGGGTGATGATTATGAATATGATAGTAAATTTAATGAAAATGTTAAGGTGTAAGGTTTGTGGTGCTGTTTGGGGACTGTGATATAGAAGTAGAAAGGGGGGTTCTACTCCGGTACGAACCACGTGGTTTATGGTTTTCTCACTGAGAATGAAAAAACAGAATTTTTCTCACTTGAAAAACCAGGAATTTTCTCACTTTTATGGATGTTTCTTGGACGGTTATGTGTGTTGGTCAATTTATTTGATGTTTTTCATGGTTGTCAACATCAAATTATGGATGTTTTATGGTTTTTGTCAGTGAGAATGAAAAAACAGGAACTTTCTCACATTTATGTCTGTTTTCATGGATGGTTATGTGTGTTGGTCGATTTATTTCATGTTTTTCATGGATGGTTATGGATGATTTATGTCTGTTCGTTGTCAGTAAGAATGGACATGCTCGACGCGAATGTTATGAGATTGTTAGGCGAACCTAACCTGAGAACTTGATTTACATAATCGGCGGGGAAATTATTGATTCACGAAGGGGGAATTAAGAAACATTAGGGTTTATTTAATATTTAGGCAAACCTAACCTGAGAACTTGATTTACATAATCGCTAGGGGAAATTATTGATTCACGAAGGGGGAATTAAGAAACATTATGGTTTCTTTGATCTTTAGGCGAACCTAACCTGAGAACTTGATTTACATAATCGGCCGGGGAATTATTGATTCACGAAAGGGGAGTTGAGGTCGACAGCACAATTTATGGATGTTAACAGTAATTCATGTCTGTTTTATGGTTTTTGTCAGTGAGAATGGAAAAACAGGAACTTTCTCACATTTATGGATGTCAACAGCAATTTATGTTCCTGTTTTATGGTTTTTGTCAGTGAGAATGAAAAAACAGGAAGTTTGTCACATTTATGGATGTCAACAGCAATTTATGTCTAGGCCTCATGAGCTCGTGACAGGACCACGTGGCTTATGGTTTTTGTCAGTGAGAATGAAAAAACAGGAACTTTCTCACATTTATGGATGTCAACAGCAATTTATGTCTGTTTTATGTCTTTAGGCAAACCTAACCTGATAAATTGATTTACATAATCGGCAGGGGAATTATTGATTCACGAAGGGGAATTAAGAAACAAACATGGCTTCTTTGATCTGTAGGCTAACCTAACCTGAGAACTTGATTTACATAATCGGCGGGGAAATTATTGATTCACGAAGGGGGAATTAAGAAACATTATGGTTTCTTTGATCTTTAGGCTAACCTAACCTGAGAAATTGATTTATATAATCGCTAGGGGAATGTATTGATTCACGAAGGGGGAATTAAGAAACATTATGGCTTTCTTTAATCTTAGGTCTGAGGGATAAACGTTCTTTAGGTCAGAGAGAAAAATTAATATTCTATTTTTAAATAGGGCTTCATTGATCTTTACTGTCAGGAATTAAAAATGACATCACTTGTTATCTTGGAATTATGCGGGAGTCTAAAGAGATAGAAATTCTATTTTTAAATACGGCTTCACTGAGCTTAAAGTCGGAGAGATAAATTGATATTCTAAGGAAACCTTAATAGTGTAGCTAGGAAATTTATGAGATGAAGAGATTAACGTAGGAAAGGGTTTCCTAGAAATTTCAAATGCGTCAACGCAGAGATGCCAAAAACAAAAGGAATACGCTGAAGTTACGCTTAGGGATTATTTGGGCGAAACCGTTTTAGGGAATTATTTCGGCGTAAAAGTTAGAGACATTTTAAAAGATGATCTTAGAAAAGGTTTTAGAAGACGTTTTGAGTGTGGTCGTCATAATACACAAGTTCCATTTGCACAGTGTTGTGAGGTCCCCTACCACAACCCCAAAGAGTCCTCATACCCCACCCCAACCCCGAAGGGTCCTCATACCCCACCCCAACCCCAAGGGAAGCCCCCCGGTCCTCAAAGGTTCCCCGGGCTCCCACCCAGCCCCCCAGACCCCCAAGGGTCCCCCCAGGCCCCCCATTGGCCCCCAAAGCCCCCCTCCCTCTCCCTCCCTCCCTCCCTCTCCTCCCCCTCCTAAACTTCCCCTCCCCCTCCCCTCCTCCCCCTTCCCTCCTCCACCTCCCCTCCCCTTTCCCCTTTTTTGTGTGTGTGTAAGTTTTGTGTAAGTTTTTATGTGTTTTTAAGTTTTTGTGTGTGTGTTAGTTTTTGTGTGTGAATGTAAGCTTTTGTGTGTGTGTATGTAATTTTATGTGTGTGTTTAAGTTTTTTTTTTGTGTTTTTTTTTTTTTTTTCTCGTGCTGAATTTTTTTTGTATGTTTTATTTTTTGTGTGTGTGTTATTTTTTTATTGTTTTTAAGTTTTTTTTTGTTTTTGTTATTTTTTGTTTGTGTGTGTAAGTTTCTGTGTATGTGTAAGTTTTTTGTGTGTATGTAATTTTTTTGTGTGTGTAAGTTTTTTGTGAGTGTGTAAGTTTTTTTTGTGTGTTAGTTTTTGTGTGTGTGTAATTTTTTGTTTGTGTGTGTAATTTTGTGTGTGTTTGTAAGTTTTTTTTTGTGTGTGTTATTTTTTTTGTGTAAGTTTTTTTTGTGTGGTGTTTAGTTTTTGTGTGTGTGTGTAAGTTTTTTGTGTGTGTTTAAGTTTTTTTTTGTGTGTGTGTGTATGTTTTTTTTTTTGTTTAAGTTTTTGTGTATGTGTGAATTTTTAAGTGTGTTTTAACTTATTTTTTTTTTTAAGTTTTTGTGTGTGTGTGTGATTTTTTTTTTGTGTGTTTGTTTTTGTTAGTTTTATTGTTTGTGCATTTTTTTATGTGTTTTTATTTTTTTGTGTGTGTGTAATTTTTTACTTGTTTTTTAGTTTTTTTTTGTTTATTAGTTTTTGTGTGTGTTTGTTAGTTTGTTTGTGTGTGTAAATTTTTGTGTGTGTGTGTAAGTTTTTTTGTGTGTTTAATTTTTTGTGTGTGTAGGTTTTTTTGTTTGTGTAAGTTTCTGTGTGTGTGTGTAAGTTTTTTTGTGTGTTAGTTTTTGTGTGTGTGTGTGTGTGCTATTATTTGTTTTTATTTAATTTTATTTGTGTGTAATTTTTTTTGTGTGTGTAAGTTTTTTTGTGTGTTTTTTAGTTTTTTTGTGTTTGTGTTATTTTTGTGTGTGTGTGTGTAAGTTTTTGTGTGTGTGTGTAAGTTTTTGTGTGTGTGTAAGTTTTTGTGTGTGTGTTAGTTTTTTTGTGTGTGTGTGTAAGTTTTTTTTGTTTTTGTTTAATTTTTTGTGTGTGTTTAAGTTTTTTTTATGTGTGTAAGTTTTTTTGTGTGTGTGTTAGTTTTTGTGTGTGTGTGTAAGTTTTTTTTTTTTGTGTGTTTGTGTAAGTTTTTTTGTGTGTGTGTGTGAGTTTTTGTGAGTGTGTAAGTTTTTATGTGTTTTTTTTTGTTTGTGTGTGTGTGTAAGTTTTTTTGTGTGTATGTGTAAGTTTTTGTGTGTTTGTGTGTAAGATTTTGTGTGTGTGTTTAAGTTTATGTGTGTGTGTAAGTTTTTATGTGTGTGTAAGCTTTTGTGTGCGTGTAAGTTTTTTTTTTGTGTGTAAGTTTTTGTGTGTGTTTTAGTTTTTTTGTGTGTGTAAGTTTTTTTGTGTGTGTAAGTTTTTTTCTTTGTGTAAGTTTTTGTGTGTGTGTGTATTTTTTTTTGTGTGCGTGTAAGTTTTTTGTTTGTGTGTGTTTGTTTTTGTGTGTGTGTAAGTTTTTGTGTGTGTAAGTTTTTGTGTGTGTGTGTAAGTTTTTGTGTGTGTGTAAGTTTTTTTTTTTGTGTAAGTTTTTGTGTACTTTTAAGTTTTTGTGTGTGTGTAAGTTTTTTTGTGTGTTTATGTTTTTGTTTGTTTGTTTGTTTTTGTGTGTGTGTTTTATTTTTTGTGTGTGTGTAAGTTTTTTTTGTGTGTGCACATATCAATTCTATTTTACTAAAATAATATAAAATTTTCGTGTGTGTTTGTGTTTGTAATAATTTTTTGTGTGTGTTTAAGTTTTTGTGTGTGTAAGTTTTTGTGTGTGTGTAAGTTTTTTTTTTGTGTGTAAGTTTTTTTTTTTGTTTTTTTTTTTTGTGTGTTTTTAATTTTTTTTTTTGTTTTTTTTTTTTTTTTTTTTGTAATTTTTTTTTTGTGTGTAATTTTTTTTGTGTGTGTGTGTAAGTTTTTGTGTGTGTGTAAGTTTTTGTGTGTGTATGTAATTGTTTGTGTGTGTGTGTTAGTTTTTATGTGTGTGTGTAAGTTTTTGTGTGTGTGTTTGTGTTTTTGTGTGTGTGGAAGTTTTTGTGTGTGTGTAAGTTTTTATGTATGTGTAAGTTTTTGTGTGTGTGTAAGTTTTTATGTGTTTCTCAGTTTTTGTGTGTGTGTAAGTTTTTGTGTGTGTGTGAAAGTGTGTTTGTGTGTTTGTAAGTTTTTGTGTGTTTGTGTAAATTTTTGTGCGTGTGTGTAAGTTTTTGTGTGTGTGTAAGTTTTTGTGTGTGTGTCAGTTTGTGTGTGAGTGTAAGTTTTTGTGTGTGTGTCAATTTTTGTGTGTGTGTAAGTTTTTTTGTGTGTGTAAGTTTGTGTGTGTGTGTGTAAGTTTTTTTATGTGTGTGAGTTTTTGTATGTGTGCCCATATCAATTCTATTTTCCTAAATAATATGAAATTTTCCACTTCAATTCAGATTTTTCTCAAAGAGATGAAAAAATTTAAAATACTGTTCTAAATTTTTCATAGAAGATAGAAAAGTTCAAGTTCTCTTCTGAATTTTACCAAAGAACATAATTCAATTCTAATTTCTCCAGAGAAAATAAAAAGCTTTCACTTTAGTTTCAAGTTCACCAAGACACTAAAAATTTAAAGTTCACTTCTAAACTTTTCCGTATAAGATAGGAAAAGTTATTCAATGATCGCGATTATTTTCCATGAAGATAAAAAGTTTCACTTTCATTCTAAATTTTCTTAAATTCAATTCCGACCTTTCTCAAAGAGATGAAAAAATTTAAAGTTCTGTTCCAAATATTTTCCCGGAAGAAGAAAAGTTCAATTTCGATTCTGAATTTTCTCAATGAAAATGAAATAAATTATTGATCAATTCTATTTCCCCAAAATAATATAAAAAGTTTCCACTTCAGTTCAGATTTTACTCAAAGAGATGAAAAAATTAAAAATGCTCTTCCAAATCTTTCATAGAAGATAGAAAAGTTCAAGTTCTCTTCTGAATTTTACCAGAGAACAATTCAATTCTAATTTCTCCAGAGAAAATAAAAAGCTTCCACAGATTTTTTTCTATAAAGATAAAAAGTTTCACTTTAATTCTAAATTCTCTTAAATTCAATTCCGAATTTTCTCAAAAGAGATGAAAAAATTAAAAGTTCTGTTAAAAACATTTTCCCGGATGAAGAAAATTTCACCTTCGATTTTGAATTTTCTCAATGAAAAGGAAATAAGGTATTGATCAATTCTATTTTTCGAAATAATATAAAAAGTTTCCACTTCAGTTAAGATTGTTCTTAAAGATATAAACAAATTTGAAATACTGTCCCAAATTTTTCGCAGAAGATAGAAAAGTTCAAGCTCTCTTTTGAATTTTACCAAAGAATACAATTCAATTCTAATTTCACCAGAGAAAATAAAAAGCTTCCACTTCAGTTTTAAGTTCACCATGACGTTAAAAATTTAAAGTTCAATTCTAAATTTTTCCGTAGAAGATAGGAAAAGTTATACCATGATTGTGATTATTTTCTATGAAGATAAAAAGTTTCTTTTTAATTCTAAATTTTCTTAAATTCAGTTCCGACCTTTTTCAAAGAGATGAAAAAATTTAAAGTTCTGTTCCAAATATTGTCCCGGAAGAAGAAAAGTTCAATTTCGATTCTGAATTTTTTTAATGAAAATGAAATAAGTTATTGATCAATTCTATTTTCTAAAATAATATAAAAATTTTCCACTTCAGTTCAGATTTTTCTCAAAGAGATGAAAAATTTAAAATACTTCCAAATTTTTCATAGAAGATAGAAAAGTTCAAGTTCTCTTCTGAATTTTACCAAAGAACACAATTCAATTCTAATTTCTCCAGAGAAAATAAAAAGCGTCCACTCCAGTTTTAATTTTACTAAGACATAAAAAATATAAAGTTCTGTTCTAAATTTGTTCGTAGAAGATAGGAAAAGTTATACTAAGATTGTAATTATTTTCTATGAAGATAAAAAGTTTCACTTTAATTCTAAATTTTCTTAAATTCAGTTCTGACTTTTCACATAGAGATGAAAAAAATTTAAACTTCTTTTCCAAATTTTTCATAGAAGATTGGAAAAGTTATACTTTGATCGTGAATATTCAAGTTCTCTTCTGAATTTTACGAAAGAACACAATTCAATTCTAATTTCTCCAAAGAAAATAAAAAGCTACCACTTCAGTTTTAAGTTCACCATGACATAAAAAATTTAAAGTTCAGTTCTAAATTTTTACATAGAAGATAGGAAAAGTTATACTATGATTATGATTATTTCCTATGAAGATTAAAAGTTTCACTTCAATTTTAAATTTTCTCAAAGAAGTGAAGAAAAGTTCAACTTCGATTCTGAATCTTCTCAATGAAAATGAAACAAGTTATTGATCATTTCTATTTCCCAAAATAATATAAAAATTTTCCACTTCAGTTCAGATTTTTCTCAAACAGATGTAAAATTTTTAAATACTGTTCCAAATTTTCCATAGAAGATAGAAAAGTTCAAGTTCTCTTCTGAATTTTACCAAAGAACACAATTCAATTCTAATTTCTCCAAAGAAAATAAAAAGCTACCACTTCAGTTTTAAGTTCACCATGACATAAAAAATTTAAAGTTCAGTTCTAAATTTTTACATAGAAGATAGGAAAAGTTATACTATGATTGTGATTATTTTCCATGAAGATAAAAAGTTTCACTTTAATTCTAAATTTTCTTAAATTCAATTCCGACCTTTCTCAAAGAGATGAAAAAATTTAAAGTTCTGTTCCAAATATTTTCCCGGAAAAGAAAAGTTGAACTTCGATTCTGAATTTTCTCAATGAAAATAAAATAAGTTATTGATCAATTCTATTTTCCTAAAATAATGTAAAATTCTCCACTTCAATTCAGATTTTTATCAAAGGGATGACAAAATTTAAAATATTGCTCCAAATTTTTCATAGAAGATAGAAAAAGTTATATTTTGATGGTGAATATTCTTCATGAAGATATGGAGTTCCACTTTAATTCTAAGTTTTCTTGAAGAAGTGCAAAATGTACATGTTCTTTTCTGAATTTTCTTAGAGAGGAGAAAAAAAGTTAGCTCAATTCTGAAATTTACCAATGAAAATGAAAAAGCTTCCATTTCACTTCATAATTTCTCAAAGACATAAAAATTTAAAGTTCAATTATAAATTTTTCCATAGAAGATATGAATGGCTATACTATGATTGTGATTATTTACCATGAAGATAAGAAGTTTCACTCTATTTCTAATTTTTCTTAAATTCAGTTCATTCATCTAACCACAAAAAACAATAGGTTAGGTTAGGTTAGGTATAAATAAATATTAATAAATAATAAGAAACATTTCTCCATGTTTAAGTTAGGCTAGGTTAGGTTAACTTATCATGAGCGCTCATGATAAGCTAACCTAACCTAACTTAAACATGGTAAAAAGATTAAATTAGGTTAGGCTAGATTAAGTTAGGTTAAGTTAGGTTAGGTTAGCCTACGTACGCGCGCGTACGTAGGCTAACCTAACCTAACTTAACCTAACCTAACTTAATCTAGCCTAAACTAACCTAATTTAATATTTTTACCATGTTTAAGTTAGGTTATGTTAGCTTATCTCTACTATTAATTCCTGGTTGTTAATTCCAAGGATAACAACCTATGAAAGCCAACATGAATAAGAGAGCCAAATAAATAAAAACAACCAATGAGAACATACTCCTTTGAATTAGCTCTACACAAGTAATTGCTCAGGAATTCCAAGGATAACAACCTATGAAAGCCAACATGAATAAGAGAGTCAAATAAATAAAACAAACCAATCAGAACATACTCCTTTGAATTAGATCTACGCAAGTACTAGCTCGGGAATTTCAAAAATAACAGCCTATTGGAGCAAACATAAATAAGAGAGTCAAATAATTAAAAACAACCAATAAAAACTTAGTCGTTTGAATTAGATCTAAAAAATTACTTGATAATGAATTACTAGGATCACACCCTATTAGAGCCAACATGAATAAGAGAGACAAATAAATTAAAATATCCAATGAGAACATACTCCTGTGAATTAGCTCTACACAAGTACTTGCTAAGGAATTTCAAGGATAACAGCCTTTGAGAGCCAACATGAATAATAGAGCAAAATAAATAAACCAAACAACTGAGATCATACTAGTATTTCGGAGTTAAAAGAATGTAATTTAGCGTGTCGTTAGTGGAGATAGGAACCGCTCGGCAACCCTACCGCCTATATTCAAATAAATAAAACATAAACCTAAAAACGAATTTGTGATAATAATATAAACACGCGACCTAGCTCGAGTCGTCAGCGTATCCCAACCTATGAAAGCCAACAGGACTAAGAGAGCAAAATAAATAAAACCAAACAAAGATAACATAATTGTTGGAATTAAATCAAAACAAGTACTTGCTCTTAAATTCCAAGGATAACAACCTATGACAGCCGACATGACTAAGATAGTCAAATTATAACAAACACAAACAGACAACCTAAACATGGGAATTAGCTCTACACAAGTAATTGCTCGGGAATTTCAAGGATAACAGCCTATTGTAGCCAACATGAATAAGAGAGAAAAATAAAAAAAAAAATACAATTAGAAAATACTCCTTTGAATTAGCTCTACACAAGTACTTGCTAAGGAATTTCAAGGATAAAATCCTTAGAGTCAACATAAATAAAATAGAGTCAAATAAATAAAAACAACCAATGAGAACATACTCCTTTGAATTAGCTCTACACAAGTACTTGCTCGGGAATTTCAAGGATAACAGCCTATTGGAGCCAACATGAATAAGAGAGTCAAATAAATAAAAACAACCAATGAGAACATACTCCTTTGAATTAGCTCTACGCAAGTACTTGCTCGGGAATTTCAAGGATAACAGCCTATTGGAGCCAACATGAATAAGAGAGTCAAATAAATAAAAACAACCAATAAGAACTTATTCGTTTGAATTAGCTCTACACGAGTACTTGCTAATGAATTAAAAGGATAACAACCTATGAAAGGCAACATGAAAAAAAGAGCCAAATAAATAAAAACATGCAATGAGAACATACTCCTTTGAATTAGCTCTACACAAGTAAGAGCTAGGGAATGACAATGATAACCGCCTTTTTGAGACAACATGACTAATATATCCAAATAATTAAAAACAACCCTTGAGTACATACTCCTTTAAATTATCTCAAAAAAACAACGAACACGGGACTTTCAATAAAAACAGCCTATAGGAGACAAAGTCAATAAGAGACCCAAATAAATATAAACAACCAATAAGAACGTATTCGTTTGAATTAGCTCTACACAAGTAATTGCTCAGGAATTCCAAGGATAACAACCTATTGAAAGCCAACATGAATAAGAGAGCCAAATAAATAAAAACAACCAATGAGAACATACTCCTTTGAATTAGCTCTACACAAGTAATTGCTAGGGAATGTCAATGATAACAGCCATTGGGAGACAACATGAATAAGAGACCCAAATACAGAAAACCAACCAATGAGAACATAATCCTTTGACCTATCTCACCGAAAGTACCTTCTAGGCACTTACAAAAATAACATCCTATATGAGCCAAAATGAATAAGAGATTCAAATAAATTAAACCAACATATCAAAACTTACTCGTTTGAATTATATCTACACAAGTAATAGCTAAGGAATTCCAAGGATAACAACCTATGAGAGCCAACATGAATAAGAGAGTCAAATAAATAAAAACAACCAATGAGAACATACTCCTTTGAATTAGCTCTACAAAAGGACTTGCTAGGGAAGTACAATGATACCAGCCTTTTGTAGCCAACGTTAATAAGAGAGCAATCTACCTACACCATAGCCCTAAGTCCCTTATACATTGTATTATATATAAGAATGTAACTGAACGGGACTATCAAGGATAACGTCCTCGTTCCACCCCAAGGACGACGAGAGTCCAAAATCAATACAAAAAAACTGAGAACATACTCCTTTGAATTAGCTCTACGCAAGTAATTGCTCGGGACTTTCAAGGATAACATCCTCTTGTAGCCAAAATGAATAAGAGAGTCAAATAAATAAAACCAACCACTAAGAACGTAGTCGTTTGAATTAGCTCTACACGAGTAATTGCTAAGGAAGTCCAAGGATAACAACCTATGAAAGCCAACATGACTAAGAGAGCCAAATAAATAAAAACATGCAATCAGAACATACTCATTTGAATTAGATCTACACAAGTACTTGCTAAGGAATTTCAAGGATAACAGCCTATTGGAAGCCAACATGAATAAGATAGAAAAATAAATATAAACAACAATTTATTACATACTAATTTGACCTAGATCTAAACAAGGACGTGCTAGTGAATTTCAGGAAGAACATCCAATTTGAGACCACAGGACGAAGAGAGCCAAATAACTGACATCAAAAACTGTGAAACTAATCCTTAGACCAATATCTAAGAAAGAACTTGATCGGGACTTACAAGGATAACATCATATTGGAGCCAACATGAATAAGAGAGACAAATAAATAAAAACAACCAATTAGAACTGATTCCTTTGAATGATCACTACACAAGTACTTTCTCGGGAATTACAAGTATACCAGCAAATTTGAGCCAACCTGAATAAGAGAGTCAAATAAATAAAATAAACAACAGATAACCAACTACTTTGAATTATCTATACACAATTACTTTCTAATTACTTTCATTGATACCAGCCTATAGGAGCCAACATGACAAAGAGAGTCAAATCATTAAAAAAAACCAAAGAGAACATACTCCTTTGAATTAGCTCATCGCAAGTACTTTCTCGGGAATTACAAGGATAACAGCCTATTGCATCCAACATATATAAGAGAGTCAAATAAATAAAACCACCCAATCAGAACGTATTCGTTTGAATTAGCTCTACACGAGTAATTGCTAAGGAATTCCAAGGATAACAATCTATGATATGCAACATTAGAAAAAGAGTCAAATAAATAAAAAAATCCAATTAGAACATAATCCTTTGAATTAGATCAACACAAGTAATTGCTCAGGAAGTACAAGGATAAAAGCCTTTGAAAGCCAAAATGAATAAGAGAGACAAATAAATAAAAACGAGCAATGAGACCATACTACTTTGAATTAGCTCTACACAAGGACTTGCTCGGGAATATCAAGTATAACAGCCTATTGCAGCCAACATAAATAAGAGACTCAAATAAATAAAAACAACCAATAAGAACGTACTCCTTTGAATTAGATCAACACAAGTAATTGCTCAGGAATTTCAAGGATAACACCCTTTGAAAGCCAACATTACTAACAGATCCAAATAAATAACAACAAGAACTGAGAAAATACTTCTTTGAATTATCTCTACGCAAGTACCTGCTTTTCAATTTCAAGGATAACAGCCTCGATGAGCAAACATAAATAAGAGAGTCAAATAAATAAAACCAACCAATAAGAACTTCTTCGGTTGAATTAGCTCTACATAAGTAATTGCTCGGGAATTACAAGGATAACAGCCTATGAAAGGCAACATGAGAAAGAGAGACAAATAAATAAAAAAAACCAATTAGAACATACTCCTTTGAATTAGATATACACAAGTAAGTGCTCAGGAATTCCAAGGATAACAACCTATGAAAGCCAACATGAATAAGAGATACAAATAAATAAAAACAACCAATGAGAACATACTCCTTTGAATAAGCTCTAAACAATTAAGTTTTATGAACGTCTTAGGATAACACCCTATGAAATCCAACTTGAATAAAAGAGCCAAATAAATACACGCGAACAATTAGACTAAAATCATTTGACAAAGATATAAACCCGTACTAGATCGGGACTTTCAAGGATAAAATCCTATTGGAGCCAACATAAATAAGAGACTCAAATAAATAAAAACATCCAATAAGAACGTAGTCGTTTGTATTAGCTCTACACTAGTAATTGCTAATGAATTTCGAGGATAACAACCTATGAAAGGCAACATGAATAAAAGATCCAAATAAATAAAAAAATCCATTTAGAACATACTCATTTGAATGATATCAACACACGTAATTTCTCAGGAATTCCAAGGATAACAACCCAAGAGAGACAAAAAGAATAAGAGAGACAAATAAATAAAAACGAGCAATGAGAACATATTCCTTTGACTTAGTTCTACACAATTACTAGCTCGGTAATTTCAAGTATAACAGCCTATTTGAGCCAACATGAATAAGAGAGTCAAATAAATAAAACCAACCAATGAGAACATACTCCTTTGAATTAGCTCTACACAAGTAATTGCTCAGGAATTCCAAGGATAACAACCTATGAAAGCCAACATGAATAAGAGAGTCAAATAAATAAAAACAACCAATGAGAATATACTCCTTTGAATTAGCTCTACACAAGTACTTGCTCGGGAATTACAAGTATAACATCATATTTGAGCCAACATTAATAAGAGATTCAAATAAATAAAAAAATCCAATAAGACCTTACTCTTTTGAATTAGATCTAGACAAGTAATTGCTCAGGAATTCCGAGGATAACAACCTATGAAAGGCAACTTGAAAAAGAGAGACAAATAAATAAAAAAATCCAATTAGAACATAATCCTTTGAATTAGATCTACACAAGTAATTGCTCGGGAATTACAATTATAAAACCCTATGAAAGACAAAATGAATAAGAGATACAAATAAATAAAAACATACAATGAGAACATACTTGTTTGAATTAGCTCTAAACAAGTAATTGCTCAGGAATTATAAGGATAAAACCCTATGACAGCCAACATAAATAATAGAGACAAATAAATACAAAAAACAAATGAGAACATAATCCTTTGAATTACCTCTACACAATTAATTGCTCGGGAATGTCAAGGATAACATCCCATTGGAGCCAACATGAATAATAGAGTCAAATAAAAAAAACAAACCAATCTGAACGTATTCGGTTGACTTAGCTCTACACGAGTAATTGATCAGGAATTCCAAGGATAACAACCTATGAAAGCCAACATGAATAAGAGAGCCAAATAAATAAAAACAACCAATGAGAACATACTCCTTTGAATTAGCTCTACACAAGTAATTGCTCAGGAATTCCAAGGATAACAACCTATGAAAGCCAACATGAATAAGAGAGCCAAATAAATAAAAACAACCAATGAGAACGTATTCCTTTGAATTAGCTCTACACAAGTACTTGCTCGGGAATTTCAAGGATAACAGCCCATTGGAGCCAACATGAATAAGAGAGTCAAATAAATAAAACCAACCAATAAGAACGTATTCGTTTGAATTAGCTCTACACAAGTAATTGCTCAGGAATTTCAAGGATAACAGCCTATTGGAGCCAACATGAATAAGAGAGTCAAATAAATAAAACCAACCAATAAGAACGTATTCGTTTGAATTAGCTCTACACAAGTAATTGCTCAGGAATTCCAAGGATAACAACCTATGAAAGCCAACATGAATAAGAGAGACAAATAAATAAAAAAAACCAATGAGAACATACTCGTTTGAATTAGCTCAACACAAGTAATTGCTCAGGAATTCCAACGATAAAAAACTATTAAAGACAAAATGAAGAAGAGAGTAAAATAAAGAAAAACAACCAATGAGAACATACTCCTTTGAATTAGATCTACACAAGTACTTGCTCCGGAATTTCAAGGAGAACAGCCTATTGAAGCCAAACTGAATAAGAGAGTCATAGAAATAAACACAACAAATGAGATCATACTCCTTTGAAATAGCTCTACACAAGTATGTTCTCTTGAAGTCCAAGTATCAAACCACCGGAAAGAAACACGGAATAATATACCAAAATACAAACCAACAACACATGAGAACCTTATTCTGTGAATTATATAAACACCAGGAATTGCTCGGGACTTTCAAGTATAACAGCCTATTGGAACCAACCTGAATAAGAGACTCAAATAAATCAAAACAACCAATGAGAACATACTTCTTGGAATTAGATCTACACAAGTAATTGCTCAGGAATTCCAAGGATAAAAACCTATGAAAGCCAACATGAATAAGAGAGCCATATAAATCAAAAGGACAAATTATAAATTACTACATTTATTTAGCTCAACACAAGGACTTGCTCTGCACTGTCAAGAAAAACATCCTATTGCAAACCAATTGACTAAGAGACACAAATAAATAAAAACAACCAATGAGAACATACTCCTTGGAATTAGATCAACACTACTAAGATCTCAATTATTAAAATTAGAAAAACATAAGAAAGACAAAATGTATTTTAGAGCAATTTTACTACCAAAAAGAAATTAACTCATACTTCAATGTATAGGTTCACAAATAGGAATTTATAGGGACTTTAGAGATGCCAAGAAACTTTCGAAACCCAGGACTCATAGACTCACTACCATACTACAAAAAAATGTGAAAATACTCCTTGGAATTAGATCTACACAAGTAATTGCTCAGGAAGTACAAGTATAAAACCCTATGAAAGCCAACATGAATAATAGAGACATATAAATCAAACCAACCAATGATAACAGATTCGTTTGATTTAGATCTAAACAAGGACTTTCTATTGAATTAAAAGAATAACAGACAAGATGAGACCCCAGAACTACGAGACACAAAAAAAAAAAATCTAAAAAAGAGACCATACTCCTGTAAATTAGATCTAAAAAACTACTTGCTCGGGAATTTCAAGGATACCATCCTATTGGAGCCCACCTGAATAAGACATTAAAATATATAAAAACAACCAATGAGAACATACTCCTTAGAATTAGCTCTACACCAGTACTAGCTAGAGAATTTAAAGGATAACAGCCTACTTTAGACAACCTAAATAATATAGCCAAATACATAAAACAAACCCATAATAACATACTCCTTTGAATTAGCTCTACACAAGTACTTGCTCTGGAATTGCAAGAATAACATCCTATTGGAGCCAACATGAATAAGAGAGACAAATAAATAAAAACAACCAATGAGAACATACTACTTTGAATTAGCTCTACACAAGTAATTGCTCGGGAATTTCAAGGATAACAGCCTATTGGAGCCAACATGAATAAGAGAGTCAAATAAATAAAAAAAACCAATAAGAACTTACTCGTTTGAATTAGCTCTAAAGAAGTAATTGCTCAGGAAGTCCAAGGAGAACAGACTATTAACGCCAACATGAATAAGAGAGCAAAATAAATAAAAACAACCAATGATAACAGACTCGTTGGACTTAGATCAACACCCTTACTATCTCAGGAATTCAGCCTATTGAATTCCTAGTATAACAACATATGAAACCCGACCGTAATAAGAGGTTCATAGACATACTAACAACCACTCAGACCATAATTATTTTACTAAGACCACCTCACTGCATTGGTAGGGACTTTCAAGTATAACAGCCTATGAGAGCCAACATGAATAAGAGAGACAAATAAATAAAAACAACCAATGAGAACCTAATCCTTTGAATTAACTCTACACAAGTAATAGCTCGAGAATTACAAGGATAACAACCTATGAAAGCCAACAAGAATAAGAGAGTCAAATAAATAAAAACAACCAATGAGAACATACTCCTTTGAATTAGCTCTACACAAGTACTTGCTCGGGAATTTCAAGGATAACAGCCTATTGGAGCCAACATGAATAAGAGAGTCAAATAAATAAAACCAACCAATAAGAACGTATTCGTTTGAATTAGCTCTACACAAGTAATTGCTCAGGAATTCCAAGGATAACAACCTATGAAAGCCAACATGAAAAAGAGAGACAAATAAATAAAAACATGCAATGAGAACATAATCCTATGAATTAGCTCTACACAAGTAATTGCTCAGGAATTCCAAGGATAACAACCTATGAAAGCCAACATGAATAAGAGATCCAAATAAATAAAAACAACCAATGAGAACATACTCCTTTGAATTAACTCTACACAAGTAATTGCTCAGGAATTCTAAGGATAACAACCTATGAAAGCCAACATGAATAAGAGAGTCAAATAAATAAAAACAACCAATGAGAACATACTCCTTTGAATTAGCTCTACACAAGTACTTGCTCGGGAATTTCAAGGATAACAGCCTATTGGAGCCAACATGAATAAGAGAGTCAAATAAATAAAAACAACCAATAAGAACTTAGTCGTTTGAATTAGATCTACACAAGTAATTGCTCAGGAATTCCAAGGATAACAACCTATGAAAGGAAACATGAATAAAAGAGACAAATAAATAAAAACATGCAATGAGAACATACTCCTTTGAATTAGATCTACACAAGTAATTGCTCAGGAATTCAAAGGATAACAATCTATGAAAGCCAACAAGAATAAGAGAGTCAAATAAATAAAAACAACCAATGAGAACATACTCCTTTGAATTAGCTCTACACAAGTACTTGCTCTGGAATATCAAGGATAACAGCCTATTGGGGACAACATGAATAAGAGAGTCAAATAAATAAATACAACCAATTAAAACGTATTATTGTGAATTCGATCTACACAATTAATTGCTAAGGAATTACAAGGATACCAACCTATGAAAGCTAACCGTAATAAGAGACACAAATAAATAAAAACAACCAATTATATCATACTTCTTGGAAATAGATCTACACAAGTAATTTCTCAGTAATTCCAAGGATAAAAGCCTTTTAGAGCCAACAAGACTAAGAGAGACAAATAAATAAAAACAAGCAATGAGACCATACTCCTTTGAATTATCTCTACACTAGTAATTGCTCGGGACTATCATGGATAACAGCCTATTGGAACCAACATGAATAAGAGAGTCAAATAAATAAAACCAACCAATAAAAACGTAGTCTTTTGAATTAGATCAACAAAAGTAAGTGCTCAGGAAGTCCAATTATAACAACCTAGGACAGCTAACCGTAATAAGAGATACAAATACATATAAAAACAAACTTAGAAAATAATACTTTTAATTAGATATACTCCATAAATTGCTATTTACTTACATGGATAACAGCATATTTTAAAAAAAATGACTAAGAGAGACAAATAAATAAAACAAACCACTGAGAACATACTACTTTATATTAGCTGTAAGCAAGTACTTGCTATGGACTTTATAGGATACCAGCCTATTTGAGCCAAGATAAATAAGAGATCCAAAGAAAAAAAAACAACATCTCAGAACTTAGTCTTTTGAATTAGATATACACGAGTATTTTCTCAGGAATTACAATGATAACATTCTATTATAGGCAACCTGAAAAAGAGAGCCAAATAAATAAAAAAAACCAATGAGAACATGCTCCTTTGAATTAACTCTACACAAGTACTTGCTCAGGAATTACAAGGATAACACCCTATGGAAGCCAACATGAAAAAGAGAGCCAAATAAATAAAAACGACAAATGAGAACAGACTACTTTTAATTAGCTCTACAAAAGGACTTGCTAGGTAATTTCAAGGATAACAGCCTATTTTAGCCAAACTTACTCAGAAAGTCAAATAAATAAAACCAACATATGAGAACATACTCCTTTGAAGTAGATATCAAACAGTACGTGCTAGCTACTTAATTTGATTACAGACTTGTTGGTAAAAAAGGACTTCGTGAGTATACGAAATCACCCATTGACCAAAGAACATACTTCAAAGTCCAATAAAAAAAAAAGATACATCTCGGCACTAAATAGACTACCAGAATCTTTGAAAACCCGTGACGCAGAGACTCCATTAAAAAACTCAAAAAACAAAGAACAAACTAATTTGAATAATATCTACACAAGTAATTGCTCAGCAATTTCAAGGATAACAGCCTATTGTAGCCCACATGAAAAAGAGAGACAAATAAATAAAAACAACCAATGAGAACATACTCCTTTGAATTAGCTCTACACAAGTACTTGCTCAGGAATTTCAAGGATAACAGCCTATTTTAGCCAAAATGAATAAGAGAGTCAAATAAATAAAGACAACCTATAAGAACTTAGTAGTTTGAATTATCTCAACACAAGTACTTGCTAAGGAAGTCCAAGGATAACAGTCCTTGAGAGGCAACAGGAATAAGAGAGACATATAAATACAAACATGCACTTAAATTAGACTCCTGTGAATTAGATCTACAAAAGTACCTGCTCGTCTATATCATGTATAACATCCTATTTCGACCAATATAAATCAGAGAGTCAAATAAAAAACAACCACCAATCCGAACGTAGTCGTTTGAATTAGATCAACACAAGTAAGTTCTCAGGAATTACAAGGATAACAATCTATGAAAGGCAAAATGAATAAGAGAGACAAATAAATAAAAAAATTCAATGAGACCATACTACTTTGAATTAGCTCTACACAAGTAATTGCTCGGGAATTTCAATGATAACAGCCTATTTGAGCCAACATTAATAAGAGATTCAAATAAATAACAACCACCAATAAAAACGTATTCGGTTGAATTAGCTCTACAGAAGTAATAGCTCAGGTAGTACAAGGATAACAACCCATGAGAGCCAACATGAATAAGAGAGCCAAATAAATAAAAACAACCAATGAGAACATACTCCTTTGAATTAGCTCAACACAAGTAATTGCTCAGGAATTACAAGGATAACATCCTATTAAAGCCAACATGAATAATAGAGCCAAATAAATAAAAACAAGCACTGAAAACATACTCCTTTGAATTAGCTCTACAAAAGTACCTGCTCTGCACTTACAAGGATAACATCCTATTGGAGCCAACATAAATAAGAGAGTCAAATAAAAAAAAACCAACCAATAAAAACGTATTCGTTTGATTTAGCTCAAGACGAGTAATTGCTCATTAATTACAAGGATAACAGTCCATGAAAGGCAAAATGAGAAAGAGAGACAATTAAATAAACAAATCCAATGAGAACATACTCCTTTGAATTAGATCTACACAAGTAATAGCTCGGGAATTACAAGGATAAAATCATATTACAGCCTAAATGAATAAGAGATACAAATAAATAAAAACAACATATGAGAACATACTCCTTTGATTAAGATCTAAACAATTAATTGTTCAGAAACTACAAGGATAACACCCTCTGAAAGACAACATGAATAAAAGAGACAAATAAATAAAAACAACCAATGAGAATATACTCCTTTGAATTAGCTCTACGCAAGTACTAGCTCGGGAATTTCAAGGATAACACCCTATTGGAGCCAACATGAATAAGAGATTCAAATAAATAAAACCAACCAATAAGAACGTATTCGTTTGAATTAGATCTACACAAGTAATTGCTCAGGAATTCCAAGGATAACAACCTATGAAAGCCAACATGAATAAGAGAGCCAAATAAATAAAAACAACCAATGAGAACATACTCCTTTGAATTAGATCTACACAAGTAATTGCTCAGGAATTCCAAGGATAACAACCTATGAAAGCCAAAATGAATAACAGATACATATAAATAAAAACAAACACTTAGAACAGATTAGTTTGAATTAACTCTACACAAGTAATTGCTCAGGAATTCTAAGGATAACAACCTATGAAAGCCAACATAAATAAGAGAGTCAAATAAATAAAAACAACCAATGAGACCATACTCCTTTGAATTAGCTCTACACAAGTACTTGCTCGGGACTTTCAAGGATAACATCCTATTGGAGCCAAAATAAATAAGAGAGTCAAATAAATAAAAACAACCAATTAGAACGTAGTCGTTTGAATTAGATCTACAAAAGTAATTGCTAGGGAATTCCAAGGATAACAGTCTATGAAAGCCAACATGAGTAAGAGAGCAAAATAAATAAAAACATCCAATGAGAACATACTCCTTTGAATAAGCTCTACACAAGTTAGTGCTCAGGAATTACCAGGATAACAGCCAATTGAAGCCAACATGAATAAGAGAGAAAAATAAATAAAAACAACCAATAAGAACTTAATCGTTTGAATTAGCTCTACACAAGTACTTGCTCAGTAATTACAAGGATAACACTCTATGACAGGCAAAATGAAAAAGAGAGACAAATAAATAAAAACAGCCAATGAGAACATACTCCTTTGAATTAGCTCTACACAAGTAATTGCTCAGGAATTACAAGGATAACAACCTATGAAAGCCAACATGAATAAGAGAGTCAAATAAATAAAAACAACCAATGAGAAAAGACTCCTTTGAATTAGCTCTACACAAGTACTTGATCGTGAATTACGATTATAAAAGACTAATTGAGCAAAAATGATTAATAAATTATATGAAAACACAAAACAAACTAAGAAAGTATTCGTTTGATTGATATCAAAACAAGTAATATATAGATTAGTACAAGGATGACAGTCTATTAGCTGCAAAATTACAAAGAGAGCAAATTAAATAAAAACATCCAATGAGAACATACTTTGAATTAGATCTACACTACTAATTGCTCAGGAATTACAAGGATAACAAACTATTAAAGCCTAAATGAAAAAGAGATACAAATAAATAAACACAACCAATTAGAACATACTCCTTTGATTAAGATCTACACAAGTAATTGTTCAGAAATTCCAAGGATAACAACCTATGAAAGCCCACAAGAAAAAAAGAGACAAATAAATAAAAACAACCAATTAGAATATAATCCTTTGACTTACCTCTACGAAAGTACCTGCTCGGGAATTTCAAGGATAACAGCCTATTGGAGCCAACATGAATAAGAGAGTCAAATAAAAAAAAACCAAACAATAAAAACGTATTAGTTTGAATTAGCTCTACACAAGTAATTCCTACGGAAGTCCAAGGATGACAGACTTTGAGAGCCAACATGAATAAGAGAGCCAAATAAATAAAAACAACCATTGAGAACATACTCCTTAGATTTAGCTCTACACCAGTAATTGCTCAGAAATTCCAAGGATAACAACCTATGAAAGCCAACATGAATAAAAGAGTCAAATAAATAAAAACAACCAATGAGAACATACTCCTTTGAATTAGCTCTACGCAAGTAATAGATTGGGAATTACAAGGATAACAGCCTATTGGAGCCAACATGAATAAGAGAGTCAAATAATTAAAAACAACCAATAAGAACTTATTCGTTTGAATTAGCTCTACACAAGTAATTGCTCAGGAATTCCAAGGATAACAACCTATGAAAGCCAACATGAATAAGAGAGACAAATTAATAAAAAAAAACAATTAGAACTTAATACTTTGAATTAGATCTACACAAGTAATAGCTCGGGAATTACAAGGATAACACCCTATGAAAGGCTAAATGACTAAGAGATACAAATAAATAAAAACAACAAATTAGACCATAATCCTTTGATTTAGATCTACACAAGTAATTGTTCAGAAATTCCAAGGATAACAACCTATGAAAGCCAACCTGAATAAAAGAGGCAAATAAATAAAAACAACCAATGAGAACAGACTCCTTTGAATTAGCCCTACACCAGTACGTGCTCTGGAATTACTAGGATAACAGCCTATTGGAGCCAACCGGACTAAGAGAGACAAATAAATAAAAAAAACCAATGAGAACACACTACTTTTAATTAGCTCTAAACAAGTACTTGCTAGGGAATTTCAAGGATAACAGCCTTTGGGGCAAACATGAATAAGAGAGTCAAAGAAATAAAAAAAACCAATCAGAACAAACTACTTTGAATTAGCTCTACACAAGTAATTGCTCAGGAATTCAGCCTATAGAATACCAAGGATAACACCATCTGAAAGACAACATGAATAATAGAGACAAATAAATAAAAACAACCACTGAGAACTTACTCCTTTGATTTAGCTCTACACAAGTAATTGCTCAGAAATTCCAAGGATAACAACCTATGAAAGCCAACAGGAATAAGAGAGACAAATAAATAAAAGCAAGCAATGAGAACATACTCCTTTGAATTAGCTCTACGCAAGTACTAGCTCGGGAATTTCAAGGATAACAGCCTATTGGAACCAACATAAATAAGAGAGTCAAATAAATAAAAACAACCAATCAGAACTTAGTCTGGTGAATTAGCTCTACACAAGTAATTGCTACGGAAGTTCAAGGATGACAGCCTTTGAGAGCCAACAAGAATCAGAGAGCCAAATAAATAAAAACAACCATTGAGAACATACTCGTTTGAATTAGCTCTAAACAAGTAATTGCTCAGGAATTCCAAGGATAACATCATTTGAAAGCCAACAAGAATAAGAGAGAGAAATAATTAAAAGCAACCAATGAGAATATAATCCTTTGAATTACCTCTCCGCAAGTAATAGCTCGGGAATTACAATGATAACAGACTATTGGAGCCAACATGAATAAGAGAGTCAAATAATTAAAAACAACCAATAAGAACTTAATTTTTTGAATTAGCTCTACACAAGTAATTGCTCAGGAATTCCAAGGATAACAACCTATGAAAGCCAACATGAATAAGAGATCAAAATTAATAAAAACAACCACTTAGAACAGACTCCTTTGATTTAGCTCTACACAAGAAAATGCTCAGGAAATCCAAGGATAACACCCTATGACAGCCGACATGAATAATAGAGACAAATAAATAAAAACAACCAATGAGAACATACTCCTTTGAATTAGCTCTACACAAGTAATTGCTCAGGAATTCCAAGGATAACAACCTATGAAAGCCAACATGAATAAAAGAGTCAAATAAATAAAAACAACCAATGAGAACATACTCCTTTGAATTAGCTCTACACAAGTACTTGCTCGGGAATTTCAAGGATAACAGCCTATTGGAGCCAACATTAATAAGAGAGTCAAATAAATAAAACAAACCAATGATAAAGTAATCCTTTTAATTAGATATACGCAATTAATTGCTAGGGAATTTCAAGTATAACAGCCTATTTGAACAAACATGACTAAGATAGTCAAATAAATAAAAACAAACAATCAGCACTTAATCCTTTGACTGAGCAATTCAGACGTTAGTTATAAGTTCTTACTATTATACACATATATGTGATGCAAAATGAAAAAGAGAGCCAATGTAATACAAAAAGCCTAGGAGAAAAAGATCCTTTGAATAAAATCAACAAACGTACTTTCTCAGAACTAACCCGTATCAAAATCTATGAAAGCCAACAAGAATAAAAGAGACAAATAAATACAAACAACCACTGAGAACATACTCCTTTGACTGATCTCTACACAAGTAACAGCTTGGGAATTTCAAGGTTAACGGCCTATTGGAGCCAACAAAACTAAGAGAGACAAATAAATAAAAACAACCAATCAGAACCTATTCCTTTTAATTAGATATACACAATTAATATCTCAAGAATTACAAGTATAACAGACCAAGAGAGCAAACATTAATAATAGATACAAATAAATAAAAACTAGCAATGAAAACATATTCCAATGAATTATTTAGACACTAGGAACTGCTCTGCAATTTCAAGGATAACATCCTATTGGAACCAACATAAATAAGAGAGACAAATAAATAAAAACAACCACTAAGAACTTATTCGGTTGAATAAGCTCTACACAAGTAATTGCTCATGAATTCCAATGATAACAATACATGAAAGCCAACATGAATAAGAGAGCCAAATAAATAAAAACAACCAATGAGAACCTACTCCATTGAAATAGCTCAACACAAGTACTTGCTCAGGAATAACAAGTATAACAACATATTACATACAACATGAATAAGAGAGAAAAATTAATACAAACAAACACTTATACCATAATCATTTTAATTATCTCAACACAAGTACTTGCTCAGGAAATCCAAGGATAACAACCTATTAAAGCCGACATGAATAATAGATACAAATAAATCTAAACAACCACTGAGAACATACTCCTTTGAATTAGATCTACTCAAGTAATTGCTCAGGAACTCCAAGGATAACAACCTATGAAAGCCAACATGAATAAGAGAGCCAAATAAATAAAAACAAGCAATGAGAACATACTCCTTTGAATTAGCTCTACACAAGTACTTGCTCGGGAATTTCAAGGATAACAGCCCATTGGAGCCAACATGAATAAGAGAGTCAAATAAATAAAACCAACCAATAAGAACGTATTCGTTTGAATTAGCTCTACACAAGTAATTGCTCAGGAATTCCAAGGATAACAACCTATGAAAGCCAACATGAAAAAAAGAGACAAATAAATAAAAACATCCAATGAGAACTTAATCCTTTGAATTAGATCTACACAAGTAATTGCTCGGAAATTACAAGGATAACAATCTATGACAGCCAAAATGAATAAGAGATACATATAAATAAAAACAACCAATGAGAACATAATTCTTTGATTTAGATCTACACAAGTAATTGCTCAGAAATTACAAGGATAACAACCTATGAAAGCCAACATGACTAAAAGAGACAAATAAATAAAAACAACCAATGAGAACCTAATCCTTTGACTTACTTCTACGCAAGTACTTGCTCGGGAATTTCAAGGATAACAGCCTATTGGATCCAATATAAATAAGAGAGTCAAATAATTAAAACCAACCCATAAAAACGTAGTCGTTTGAATTAGCTCTACACAAGTACTTGCTAGGGAATTCCAAGGATGACAGCCTTTGAGATCCAACATGAATAAGAGAGCCAAATAAATAAAAACAACCATTGAGAACCTACTCCTTTGAATTAGATCTACACAAGTAATAGCTCAGGAATTCAAAGGATAACAACCTATTAGAGCCAACAAGAATAATAGAGACAAATAAATAAAAACAACCAATGAGAATATACTCCTTTGAATTAGTTCTACACAAGTACTTGCTCGGGAATTTCAAGGATAACAGCCTATTGGAGCCAACATGAATAAGAGAGTCAAATAATTAAAACCAACCAATAAGAACGTATTTGTTTGAATTAGCTCTACACAAGTAATTGCTCAGGAATTCCAAGGATAACAACCTATGAAAGGCAAAATTAGAAAGAGAGCCAAATAAATAAAAACAACCACTGAGAACTTAATCCTTTGAATTAGATCTACACAAGTAATTGCTCGGGAATTACAAGTATAACAACCTATGAAAGGCAACATGACTAAGAGATACAAATAAATAAAAACAACCAATTAGAACATACTCCTTTGAATTAGATCTAAACAAGTAATTGCTCAGAAATACCAATGATAACAACCTATGAAAGACAACATGAATAAAAGAGACAAATAAATACAAACAACAAATGAGACACGAATACTTTGAACTAGATCTAAGCAAGTAATTGCTCTTTACATACATTAATAACAGAAAATGTCAGACACAAGGAATAAGAGAGACAAATAACTGAAATAAACCACAGAGACAAAACTAGAATGAATTATATATAAAAAAGTAATTTCTAAGGAATTTCAAGGATAACAGCCTATTGGAGCCAACATGAATAAGAGAGTCAAATAAATAAAAACAACCAATGAGAACATACTCCTTTGAATTAGCTCTACACAAGTAATTGCTCAGGAATTCAGCCTATTGAATTCCAAGGATAACAACCTATGAAAGCCAACATGAATAAGAGAGCCAAATAAATAAAAACAACCAATGAGAACATACTCCTTTTATTTAGATCTACACAAGTAATTGTTCAGAAATTACAAGGATAACAACCTATGAAAGCCAACATGAATAAAAGAGACAAATAAATAAAAACAACCACTGAGAATATACTACTATGAATTAGCTATACGAAAGTACCTGCTATTGAATTTAAATGATAACATCCTATTGCGGCCAAAATAAATAAGAGAGTCAAATAAATAAAACCAACCAATAAGAACGTATTCGTTTGAATTAGCTCTACACAAGTAATTGCTCAGGAATTCCAAGGATAACAACCTATGAGAGCCAACATGAATAAGAGAGCCAAATAAATAAAAACAACCATTGAGAACATACTCCTTTGAATTAGCTCTACACAAGTAATTGCTCAGGAATTCCAAGGATAACAACCTATGAAAGCCAACAAGAATAATAGATACAAATAAATAAAAACAACCAATGAGAATATACTCCTTTGAATTAGCTCTACGCAACTACTAGCTCTGGAATTTCAAGGATAACAGCCTATTGGAGCCAACATGAATAAGAGAGACAAATAATTAAAAACAACCAATAAGAACTTATTCGTTTGAATTAGATCTACACAAGTAATTTCTCAGTAATTAAAATGATAACAAACTATTAAATAATACTTGAATTAGATATAAATTTAACTTAACAAAACCTATTATAAAATACTACTTTGAATTAGATCAACACAAGTAATAGATCAGGAAATCCAATGATAACAACCTATGATAGCCGAAATGAAGAATATATTAATATTCTTCAACAAAACAAAAGAGAACATAAATCTAGTAATAAAATCTTCAACATTTCGTTCTACTGATGTATATTTATACAAACCACGTAAAGAAATAAAGAATAAAATATCATTATTATTCACCAAACCAAATGAGAACAGCATCATTAGTAAGTGACATTAGAAAGTAATTTATCGGGAATGTAAAGGCTACAAGAATCAGTGCACCAAAATGACTAAGAGAGTCAAATAAATAAAAACAACAAATGAGAACATACTCCTTTAAATACTATATAAAACCGAACAAGCACAGGAAATTCTAGGATACAAGCCTATTGGAGCCAAGAGGAATAAGAGAGTCAAATAAATAAAACCAACCAATAAGAAGGTATTTGTTTGAATTAGCTCTACACAAGTAATTGCTCAGGAAATCCAATGATAACAACCTATGAAAGCCGACATGAATAAGAGAGCCAAATAAATAAAAACAACCAATGAGAACATACTCCTTTGAATTAGCTCTACACAAGTAATTGCTCAGGAATTCCAAGGATAACAACCTATGAAAGCCAACATGAATAAGAGAGACAAATAAATAAAAACAACCAATGAGAACATACTCCTTTGAATTAGCTCTACACAAGTACTTGCTAAGGAATTTCAAGGATAACAGCCTATTGGAGCCAACATGAATAAGAGAGTCAAATAAATAAAACCAACCAATTAGAACTTAGTCGTTTGAATTAGCTCTACAAAAGTAATAGCTCAAGAATTCCAATGATAACACACTATGACAGCCAACATGAAGAATAGAGCCAAATAAATAAAAACAAGCAATCAAAACAAATTCCTTTGAATTATTTCAACGAAAGTAATTGCTCTGGAATATAAAGTATAACATCCTATTGGAGCCAAAATAAATAAGAGAGACAAATAAATAAAACCAACCAATAAGAACGTAGTCTTTTGAATTAGCTCAACACAAGTAATTGCTCAGTAATTCCAAGGATAACAATCTATGAAAGAAAACATGAATAATAGAGCCAAATAAATAAAAACAACCTATTATAACATTATCCTTTGAATTATATAAACACACGTAATTGCTCAGGAATTACAAGTATAACACCCTATGAAAGCCAACAGGAATAACAGAGCCAAATAAATACAAACAAACAATAAGAACAAACTTATTTGAATTATCTCAACACAAGTAATTGCTCAGGAATTCCAATGATAACCCCCTATGACAGCCGACATGAATAAGAGATCAAAATAAATAAAAACAAACAATTAGAACATAATCCTTGGAATTAAATCTAAAAAAGTAATTGCTCTGTAATTACAAGGATAACAACCTATGAAAGGCGACATGAATAAGAGAGTCAAATAAATAAAAACAACCAATGAGAACATACTCCTTTGAATTAGCTCTACGCAAGTACTTGCTTGGGAATTTCAAGGATAACGGCCTCTTTGAGACAACATAAATAATAGAGTCAAATAAATAAAAAAAAACAATAATAACTTATTCTTTTGAATTAGCTCTACACAAGTACTAGCTCATGAATTCCAATGATAACAACCTATGTAAGCCAACATGAATAAGAGAGACATATAAATAAAAACAAGCAAAGAAAACATATTCCTTTGAATTATTTCTACAAAAGTAATTGCTCGGCAATTACAAGAATAACATCCTATTGGAGCCAACATAAATTAGAGAGTCAAATAAATAAAACCAACCAATAAGAACGTATTCGTTTGAATTAGCTCTACACAAGTAATTGCTCATGTATTACAATGATAACAATCTATGAAAGCCAACATGAATAAGAGAGCCAAATAAATAAAAACAACCAATGAGAACATACTCCTTTGAAATAGCTCAACACAAGTAATTGCTCAGGAATTCCAAGGATAACAACCTATGAAAGCCAACATGAATAAGAGATCAAAATAAAAAAAAACAACCAATTATACACGAATCATTTTAATTATCTCTACTCAAGTACGTGCTATTGAATTACAATTATAAAAGAATATTGCAGACATAAGGAATAATAGACAAACAGATATAAAAAACCCAAAAACTTCATAAGACGTTAGAATTAGATATTCACAAGTAATTTATAAGGAAGTCAAATGATAAAAACACATTACTGCAAAGCTGAATAATATATACAAATAAAAACAACCTATACCTAAGACCCTAATACTTTGAAGTCGATAAAAACCCTTCAGATATCTGGACGATAATTTAGAACATCATCGTGCAAAAAACAGGGCTAAGAGAGTCAAAGATAAAAAAACAAACACAAAGATCGTATTCGTTTGAATTAGCTCTACACAAGTAATTGCTCAGGAATTACGAGGATAACACTCTATGAAAGCCAAAAAGACTAAGAGAGCCAAATAAATAAAAACATCCAATTAGAACATAATACTTTGACTTAGATCTACACAACTAATTGCTCAGGAAGTCCAAGGATAAAACCCCCTGAGAGCAAACATGAATAATAGAGACAAATAAATACAAACAAGAACTGAGAACATACTCCTATGAATTAGCTCTACGAAAGTACCTGCTCTGGAATAACAAGTATAACCTGCTATAGCAGCAAACATAACTAAGAGAGTCAAATAAAAAAAACCAACCAATCAAAACGTATTAGTTTGAATTAGCTCAACACGAGTAATTGCTCGGGAATTACAAGGATAACAATCTATGAAAGGCAACATGAAAAAAAGATCCAATTAAATAAAAAAAACCACTGAGAACTTAATCCTTTGAATTAGATCTACACAAGTAATTGCTCTGGAATTACAAGGATAACAACCTATTAAAGCCAAAATGAGTAAGAGATCCAAATAAATAAAAACAACCAATTAGAACTTACTCGTTTGATTAAGATCTACACAAGTAATTGTTCAGAAACTCCAAGGATAACAACCTATGAAAGCCAACATGAATAAGAGAGTCAAATAAATAAAAACAACCAATGAGAACATACTCCTTTTAATTAGCTCTACACAAGTAATTGCTCGGGAATGTCAAGGATAACAGCCTATTTGAGCCAAAATGAATAAGAGAGTCAAATAAATAAAAACAACCAATAAGAACGTATTCGTTTCAATTAGATCTACACAAGTAATTGCTCAGGAATTACAAGGATAACAACCTATGACAGGCAAAATGAAAAAGAGATACAAATAAATAAAAACATCCACTGAGAACATAATCCTTTGATTTAGATCTACACAAGTAATTGCTCTGAAATTCCAAGGATAACAAACTATGATAGCCAAAATGAATAAGAGATACAAATAAATAAAAACAAACAATTAGAACATACTCCTTTGAATTAGCTCGACACAAGTAATTGCTCAGAAATTACAAGGATAACAACCTATGAAAGCCAACAAGAATAAAAGAGACAAATAAATAAAAACAACCAATGAGAACATACTCCTTTGAATTAGCTCTACACAAGTACTTGCTCTGGAATTTCAAGGATAACATCCTATTGGAGCCAACATGAATAAGAGAGTCAAATAAATAAAAACAACATATCAGAACTTAGTCGTTTGAATTAGCTCTACACCAGTAATTGCTAAGGAATTCCAAGGATAACACACTATGAAAGGCAACATGAATAAGAGAGCCAAATAAATAAAAACAACCAATGAGAACATACTCCTTTGAATTAGCTCTACACAAGTAATTGCTCAGGAATTCCAAGGATAACAACCTATGAAAGCCAACAAGAATAAGAGAGTCAAATAAATAAAAACAACCAATGAGAACATACTCCTTTGAATTAGCTCTACGCAAGTACCTTCTCGGCAATTTCAATAATAACAGCCTATTGGAGCCAACAGAAATAAGAGAGTCAAATAAATAAAACCACCCAATCAAAACGTAGTCGAGTGAATTATCTCAACATAAGTAATTGCTCAGGAATTACAACGATAACAATCTATTACAGGCAAAAGGAAAAAGAGAGACAAATAAATAAAAAAATCCAATTAGAACTTAATCCTTTGAATTAGATCTACAAAAGTAATTGCTCAGGAATTACAAGGATAAAAACCTATGAAAGCCAAAAAGAAAAAGAGATACAAATAAATAAAAACAACCACTGAGAACATAATCATTTGATTAAGATCTACACAAGTAATTGCTCAGAAATTCTAAGGATAACAAAATTGTAAATAAATACATACTTTTATTGCCAAATAAATAAAAACATCCACTGTGCACAGACACCTTTTTATGAGTCAAACGAAATTAATATAAAGGGAAGTTAATGGTAACAAGAACATTTGAGAAAACATAACTAATATTTTCATTTAATAAAAAAACAAAACTACAAAAGACTTTCTTGGAAGACTATCACAACAAGTAATAGATCAAGTAGTTCAAGGATAACAACCTATGAGAGCCAACATGAATAAGAGAGTCAAATAAATAAAAACAACCAATGAGAACATACTCCTTTGAATAATCTCTAAACAATTAATTGCTCAGAAATTACAAGGATAACACCCTATGAAAGCCAACATGAATAAGAGAGACAAATAAATAAAAGCAACCAATGAGAACATACTCCTTTGAATTAGCTCTACACAAGTACTTGCTATGGAATTTCAAGGATAACAGCCTATTTGAGCCAACATTAATAAGAGAGTAAAATAATTAAAACCAACCAATAAGAACTTATTAGTTTGAATTAGCTCTACACAAGTAATTGCTCAGTAATTCCAATGATAAAAACATATGAAAGCCAAAATGAATAAGAGAGCCAAATAATTAAAAACAACCAATGAGAACATACTCATTTGATTTA